>NC_088169.1:81993300-82295800 GCF_028769735.1 Zonotrichia leucophrys gambelii
CCAAAGTAGAAAAAAATAATTTTAAATTATCCAAATGATGACATTTTTATTATCTCAACTACAGAACTGAAACGTGTGGCCAAAAATACAAATCTAAATGTATAAAGCTCTCTATTACCTTCTGGCATGGAAATTACCTACCAGTCATTTCTAGGACCCTTTCTTAAAATAGCATGATGGATTTGACCACAAGGATACAATTTCCGGTTTTAAAATAATGCAGCACAAACAATTCTGGCTACTTCTGAAAGGAGAAAGAGGCAAAGAAAATATTCTTTAAAATCCTAAACAATTGAGAAAGAGTCAATAAAAGCTGTTTAAAGGGGTTTTAAAGTTTCCATGCTTGGAATTAATCAAAATCTATGTAGATTTGGCCCTGAGCAGCTTGTGCTAGAGGACATTTATTTAGGCAGAGTTGGTGGATGGCAGCCTCCAGGTCTCTTTCAACTTCAGCTATTCTATGATAATGTTCTCTTATTATATTCAAGCCCATTTTTTATCCTGATCTGAACTGATTTTCCAAATGATGGAGCAAACAGATGAGAAACTATTTTTTTAAACTCAGAATTAAGCACAGCTGAAAGAAACTGAAAACCTCAGTCATGATCAATTATGAAATGCCAGTTACAGATGATTGCAAAATCTAGACTACAGATCATTTAAACCTTTCTAGCCGGTTTTTAAGTCTAAGTGCTTCTTTTTTCTTTTTTTCTTTCCTTTGTAATTGCAAGAGGAGAAACTTTACTTGTTTATGTTTCCAAAACTTGTAAATGCTTTTCTTTGTCTCTGAATCTTGTCTGTACTTGATAGTCTTCTCATAGGATTTTTTTACTGTGAGGTTTTAGCTATTAAATCCAAAAAGATTGCCTTAGGATGAAATCTTCATATGCATTTTTTGCATAACAGAGATTAGGAATTGTGAAAAAAAAACAATAGCACAAAAAATTGCTTGTGCAGGGGGTTTTTTTTTGAGATTTGCTACTATTTAAGATAAGTCTTTTTATAACCAACATTTAGACAACCTGCTGTTATTGATCCCACAAAAATCCTGTTTACTATTAGTGGATCGCACACAAACTTACCAGAATGAAGGACTATAGGAACAATGACCTGCAGTCTTACACGATTTATCATCAAAAAATGTGTCATATTGCTTCTCTTTCCTATGGGCAAGAGTTGAAAAATATCTAAGCAGGCTATGGGAAATTAAGTTTCAAGATGATTAGGGAGATACTTTCACTTCAAACACTCTTGTGAATATGTTAACTGAGCTTCTGGAAGATTTCCATGGCAATCCTTCAAGGAAATACACTCACTGGCACTGGCAGTCTTCTACAAACAAAGGACCACGAATTCAGTGATTCACAGCTGGAGATTTAATGTGGATTACGAGTGAATTACTGGGCCCCACCCGTGCCCAGTACAGGGGACAATCCCTGCCCTGCTCCTGCTGGCCACACCAGTGCTGATCCAGGCCAGGGTGCCATTGCCCTTCTTGGCCTCCTGGGCACTGCTGGCTCATGTTCAGCTGCTGTCAGCCAGCACAGCACCCCCAGTTTCTTTTCCACCAGGAAGCTTCCCAGACACTCTGTCCCAGAGCAGTAGCATTGCACGGGGTTGTTGTGACACAAGTACAAGACTGGGCACTTGGCCTTGCTGAACCTCATAAAATTGGCCTCAGATCATCAGTCCAGGTTCCTCTGCAGAGCCTTCCTGTCCTCCAGCAGATCAACACTCCAGCCCCACTTGGTCTTGTCTGTGAACTGACTGAAGGTGCACTTGACCCCATCATCCAGAAAACTTTAGCCCGACACTATTTCCAGCTGCAGAAGTTCCAAAGAAATTATGTATTTCACTTACAGAATAGACCTTCTAAAATGTTTACTTTTCCTAGTTACAATTGCATGATGTACTGTTTTTACTAAAAGCAAACCTGAGGAAAAAATATTAATTTTTAAATGTGTTGAAACTCACAGAGTTTAAAACGCGGTTGAATTTGACTTACTGTTTCATCTTGCTCTGCAAGGAAAATTAACAGCTGCCAGATGAATTTCACCTGGATATCTGTTTGTCTACATCTCTTCAGTACCAAGATGAATTGAGGTTTTATTCAAAAAAGGTTAACTCAAGAAATAGTGTTATATAAGGTAGAGTAGAATGAAAATAAGTTCCTCATGTTTCTAGGTTTCAGAATATTGAAGGAATGTCCAGACTCTGGTCTGAGGAGATCTAACACTAGAAAACATACTACAATGACGATGAAAGTGGGCTTACAACTAAATTGTCTTATAATGGAAGAAGAAACCTCCTTTTTCGTCCTGGAGTGAGAAAATGTCACCTCTTAAGTATCAGGTAACAGACTTAAGTATGTAAAAAATACAAATTACTCATAAAGAAAAAGTACACTGGGTAAATCCAGCCTGGAACAGAGTACCCTGTAGACAGAGCAGCAGCAACAAGGCTTGCCATGCTATCTTCTACAACATTCTCAAGGGTGAGCTAAGGCAAAATTACCTGGATGAAATTCTTGTCACACAAAAAACTCATTGTGAGCCACAGTCAGAGTGTAATCACCAAGAAGTTACACCAGCACTTACACTTGACTGATTTATCAAGTGCAGCTCCTTCAGGAGTCTGTCCATGACCTAGTACTAACTGTATTTCTGCCCTACCATTCTTTCATTAATATGTGTTGAGACTGAATTTTCACCTGATAAAAATGGAAGGAACCAGGACTTAAATTCCATGTGACCCTGATAAACTGAAAAAGTAGCCCAACAACACACAACAAAATTCAAAAAAATATTTCACTCTTCTTAGATTTATTAACTTTACAATTACTCAGTGGGGGAAAACTGCTTAGGAAACGTTTCTTCAGTGCTGCAGAAATCTGAAAGCACCACAAGTCAAACAGAAGTCAACAATATAATCTCCAGGACACATGAAGTAATCTTGCTGCTCTCTGTAACTTTATAAAGTTCTCAACCGGAGTTGTGTGAGCAGATTTATGCACCACAATGAGCCACTCAAAGTCTATAAGAAAGCAACAAAGGTAATAATTAGAGGACAGCAGAATGTGTCTCAAGAGGAAAAGTGAAGTGTCGCAGACATCCTTTCACTAAAAATCCTTTCTTTAGGATTTTTCCTTCTGAGAAGATAAGAGGCCTCAGAGACAGAATGCAAACAATTATTATCTGCTGCTGTGGAATGCAACAGGTTTACCTGTGATTGGCCCATCTTGGATGTGTATAATTAATGGCCAATCAAGGACTGAGCTATCTTGGACAGAGTCTGAGAGAGCTCCTTTGTTATCATTCTTTTCTATTCTATTCTTAGCATAGCTTGCCTCCTGAGGAACCTTTTCTTTCTATTTCTTTTTAGTATAGTTATAATGTAATATATATATATCATAAAACAATAAGTCAAGCCTTCTGATCATGGAGTCAACATTCTCGTCTCTCCTTTTACCTGAAAACCCCTGTGACCACAGTCACAGTGAAGAGTCTGGGATTCTTGATGCAAAGAAGAAGAATCCCACAGGAGTAGTTTTCAAATATATGAATGGTATTTTCAAAGAAGGAAATTTTTCAAGTCCATTGAGATTGGGAAAATTGTCAAGATCTAAAACCCACAAAAAAGAAAAACTTAATTTGATAATAGGAAAAGTTTGTCAATAGGTAAGACAGAAAAACATTAGAAAAAATGGCCTAAGAAACCTCTGAAATTGAGCGTTTATGAAAGATGTGTTAGACAAACTTCAAATACTTTACATAATGATTATTTGGGCTGAGAGGTAAATAAAATAAAGTTTTATGTTGCTTTCCTGCTGTATTTTCTATAATTCTAGGAAGCCAAAAACATCTTCCTCGTATCTGTCATTTACCTCCAAGGGCAAACACTTCACTCATAGAATCCACTCAGTGCACTGCAGGTTCTGCCACAGTACTTTTGCTCTGAGCTACACCCATGCTATAGTCTCAGAAAACCAAAACAAGTTTGGTTATTATACAAGTCCCTTAATTTGTACATCATGGAGGCCTTGACAAAGGAAACATCATTGTTCTCATAAGCAAGATATTAAAATGATGAAAGTTGCCCAAAGTCAGTCACAGAGACAGTGACATAAAGATGAAGGGACATTACATCTCTCAAGTTCTTATTCTCTGTGCAGTGTAATAGACAGACTGGTTCATTCACAGACTCATCCATTTAATTCATTATGTACAGCTTTGAATTCTATAATTGGATATTTTTTATACACCATCTCACCTTTACACCGTACCACAAGCACATAAAGATGACCTTCAGTCCCATAAGCATACAAAGAAGGATAATGTTAACTGAAATTTGGCCTTGCTTCTAGTGCAGAAAGGTGGACCAGAGCACCAAGAGTTCTCATCTGGCAACTTAAAATATTCAGTATGTCTATGGTTCTCTAATGAGACAAGAAAGCTCCTACATACAGACTCTTGAGTATTAGTATCTTGAATGTACCTCATGAAGGCTGAAGCCGATTTAGACTGAATTGGAGGTACTCTGAACCATGATGGCAGTCACATACACATCACTACAAGAACAACTGGAGAAGATGGGCCAAAGAAAGAAGAATGAACTCCAGCACAAACACATCCTCATCTTTCCTTCTGGAACAGGACTGGCTGGGTCATCCTGCCTGCCGAGAGAAAAGACCACACCATGCCTATCTGCAAAGAGGAACCATCCAGACCAAACAGAGCTACTTGTTTGTAGAATAAACCAGTCTTGGTTATAAAACTTTCATTCTGTCTCACTTTCTCTCACCACTGCGTACTGTAGTTCTACTCTTAACCTCTTGTCATCACATCAAACGCAAGGTTCTGACTGGGATCTAGAGTTGCTAGACCTGGCCAGATAAGATTTCATACAGAGTCCTACTGAGCCAGGACCTGAATCACAGTCTTAGTGACAAACTGATAACACTGAGGTAAGTTTCCCTAGACAGATTCATTTTCCCTGAACCCTTTTCCTCTCTCTGCCTTCTTTCAATAATTTTTTTTTCTTCTAGATATCAGCTGGGTTATGCACATACAAAAATTACTTATTGAAGTACAAAATAGGTGAATATAGTGACGCATTTTCTCTTGGCATAGAGACAATTGAGCTAGAAAATAATGATAATAATAAAAAATTGAACAAAGAACAACAGCAACAAAAACTGCAAGAGTATTTTTGTCATTTTTTACTTCTCAAAAACTGTCCCTAGGTACTTTGTGTGTTTCTGAAGTGTTCCTCTTATTCCACTTGCCTAAAGATGCATTGTGCAGGAGGCTGAATAATCTAACTACGAAGCTGCTCACTTGTTGTTGGATATGTTCCACACAAATAAAAATTCTGTGGATCACACAGGATTAATTTTTTTTTTTAACATTTCAGTATTGACAAATAAGCATTATTTGCAATAAGTAGAAGATATGTAGTCCATCAGCATGCACCTTCTGTTCTCTACACAATCACACAAAATCTCAGTCTCAGACCATGACTGCTTAAAATCCACCCTGCCAATTTTTTAGCTGTGGTCAATTAAACACTGCTCTGCCATGGGAGGGATACCATTTCTCACAGATGTTCAGCTGACTGCAAAACAAAAGCAGACTGTCACAGACTTGTGAGTGTTCGACAACCTGCTCTGCACAGCTGCGCGCAGAGAATGCAGGACCAAGCACAGTTCAGTCCAGCTCCTGTGATGCATAATTACTTTTATTCTGTTATAATAAAGATGTCATCCTCTCTGTAATTAAACCTGTGAATCATTAAATAGTCACTGCTTTAATATTTACAGAAGCAGTGAGTCTAATTTCTCATGATACTAGTCTCTGGAAGTATTTTTATGATTTGACATATTTTAATGAACTCCAAAATACTTTTTTTCTTTTATCAAATCTGACAGAGAGAAGTTCTTAGACATAGTAGAGTGGCAATTTCCTGGGACTGCAAGGAATCAGTGTTTATGTGTCCTGTATATTCTCAGCATATCAACGATATCCATTTTGTTTTTTACAGGCTATCAAAAATGACCTTTACTCAGGAAAAGTATACTTAGTTTATCCTTCAGTTCTTCCCACCAGATTCACCAAAGATTCAAAGCCTTGTTTCTTTCATTCCTGAAAGATATCTGGAAGGCAATTGAAGCCTTTAAATCAAGTCTATATACTTATGGCAAAAGCAAATCAAAGCTGCATCTTCAAAACCCTCTGATTGCAACATCAGCTCTCTGTTGTCACCCCAAATCAATGCCTGAAAATGGCCAAGGATGGTCAAACCTTGTCATCCATAGTCTTTCTGGCTATGACCTGCAGGAAAGCTGATGGTGAAGGCATGCATAGGGCACTTAGCTGGGCTTATAAGCTCAGATGAGCCCATCATGCACATCTGAGCGCAGCTTAGGTAATATGCAAGCACAAATTAAACATAATGTTTAGGTCAGACAGAGATATGGCAATGCTCCCCTGCTGTCTCCTTCTCTCCCTCTTAAAAGAGGTTTTGTGGTTAATCACTGCCTGTAGATACTCTTGGACATAGAAACAGAGGCTGATTTGGAGTGACAGCAAATCCAAGGAGATGAAAGAAATAGTTAAGTAACATTGCATCTCCATTTATCCCTACACATATTCATACTCCTGCATGCACATATTTTGCTCTCTCTGGCTTTACATTCTACCAGCCTGTAAGAATGCTTTTAGCATTCTTGCAATAGGAAACCACTTTGGGGTTCCCAGCCTGGGCACTGCTGGAAGGCACAGGAGATGCTCTGGAGTGCTACAGACACTGCTCTTGGGCAGCTGAGCACCCCCTCCTATGGGTTTGTGGGCAAACAGAACTGGGGCACTGCTTTAGCCACTGCCCCTGGCCATTGTGGCCCCTACAATGAGAAATCAGGGTGCTTAAATGCACATTACTGTAATTGGAAAAGAGTGGCTTTCACTCAAACATCAGGCACTTCCTTAAATACTTGGCCACTTCTGCTGGCACATGTCCCCATTTCTGTTGCTAATAATAGAAAGAGATATTAAAACCCGAGCTCTAAAATAAAACTCCTAAGGCAGTAAGTAACATCTGAGAAATGTTGTTTCTCTATCATTTAGCAGCACACAGGGCAAGGGAAGTCAGTGCTATCCAGCCTGGTACAGCAACATAGTTCAGGGTGCAATGAGCAGATCTGCCCAAAAATGTAGTGCTGTATCCTACAGCCCAGGGATGCCCACACCATCCATTCCCAGGGGTTCCCTTCACCCAGGACACTGAGAAGGCACTGGCTACCGGCAGAGTAGCCCAGCATGTCCCATCTTGGGCTTGCTGCTATTTCAAGTCTAAAGCCCTTCGACAGGAATGCCATGAAGAGCACAAATGCTACATTCCCAATAACTAGGACAGAAATAAAGGAAGAGGGAGACATTTCCAAAAAGTGCTTTGACCTTCTCTCTGCCCCTATCCTCAGCAGTAAAGCAAGCACCAAAAAAAAAAAAAAATCACAACAACTGAAATCCTTTCTTGTGCAGTTTGTAAAGACAAATTGTGATCATTGAGGACTGCATTCCAGAGCACTCAGACATGGAGTTTTTGCATTGTTTTAAATACAAGGAGGAGCAGCAGCTGTGGTGCAGTTCAAACCACACATCAACATATATTAGACCAGATCCTTCCTTCCTTCTGGTTCATCAACTGCTCTAAATGTTTCTAAATAATACACATGGGCTGCTCTGACTCTGAAGTAGATAGAGCACAATTTGGCATGTGGCAAACTGCTTTGCTGATGCTACAATGATTTTCCCTGACTCTTGGGGCCTAGTTGCAAACACTGAAAACCAGTAGTTTAATTTAGTGGAACACGTCCTTGCAGCTTCTCTTTCTTTATCACCAAGGAATAATAACTCAATAAAATTAAACCAAGATTTTTCACCCTTTTAGACTCTGGAAATTACATTTAGGTGCTTATTTAAGCACTTTGGTGCACCTACAAATTTCACTCTAGTCAAGACACAGATGCTCAAAACATACGGATCCCTGTAAATTTCCATTCGGATGTCTCCACCCTTCTCACTGAAGCCATTTGTGCACATGCCTAACAGGACTCTACTTAAGTCAGAAGAGCTGAATTAAGCACCTAAGTAAATACAAGCCAGACTCTGTAGAATTAGGAGACAAGGGGTTTTGACAAGAATATAAAAAATGTACCAATCTAATTTAAATTGACAGTACCTCTTCCCACTCTTCTTCTCCCCACTGCAGTGTGATACAGTTCTCACCTACCTTCTCACACAAAATATTTGGAGTTTCTTTTTGCCCAGGATCACTTCTATTGTTGCAGAAAAAAACTGCTCATTAATGTGAAAGGGTTTTGTAAATAAGGCCAGAAGAAAAAAAAAAATCCTTTTCCTAAATATCAGTTACAGGGATCCAAATTAGAGTTAGTGAAATTTGAAGCTTTTCATCCCTAGCCAAGAGGAATAAATGCTGGACAGCTTTGCTAGCTGCTCCTGCCAGCCAGACAATGCCAGAGCAAGGACATAAAAGCTAACAGAAACAAAATGCATACCAGTGTATTTCATAGATCTAGGGAAGAACCATGTGCTGCTAGGAAAATGAGATTGTAATTAATATTTCCAGCTTCTCAAAATTTCATTTCACATATTGGGATTAATCTGGTTTATAAAATTTCCCAAATTCTTGATTTCTCTGGAACTTTAACTTTCATTATCTCCTAGAGCTTTTGTTTTGGTTCTTTTAAGGAGCAAATATTTATATTTAGAATTTAAAATGGTACATAAATCTCTTAAACATTGTTAATGACTGCAATGAGGCATTTTGTTCAGGCACATTAATTAAACTTGGAGCTCATTACACCTGACAGAAATGGTATCTGGAATCTACAGAGATTTTTTTTGAGATTATCATGAAGAAGAAAGATTGTCCAAAGCCTGGATTATTACCCTGCATTTCAGATGACAGATTCAGATCCTCAAAGTACACAGGATTCAAACAGGTTGACACAAAGGTATTCCAAGAGAGGACTTACTTTGAAACTTAAGACAAAAAATAGTTAGACTTCATCTGGCAAAACTCACCTTAATTGACTCTGACGAGCAATCCTGCAGTTTTTGAGACTTCTTCAAATGAGCATTTGCACAGATCAGGAGTGTTCACCAATCTTCCAGTGAACACTATTCCTGCAATTTCATAGGGTGGGATCTCATTTAGCTGTCTCACTCATTTGTTTTGCAAGCATCTTCTCATGTGCTGGTTTAAAGAAAAGAAGAAAAACAAGGGGTTTTTTGACATGATCCACCTGAGCATTATTTTGTTGGAGATTTTTTCAGGGATGGCCTAGAAGGCAGCTGTGAGGAGCAGATTCTCACAGCCTGCTTCTGTGAACAGCAGAGGTTCTCAGGTTATTTTTAACTACAGGTAAAAGTGACAAACATGAAGGCCTTGAGAGCCTTGCACATCAGAGTTCTCAGGCAGCTTTCTCATAACAAGTGGATGTTCTATCTTTGGCTGTTTTGGGAAAGCAAGAATAATTTTGAGAACTCAAATCTTGGTATTGGAAACATAAGGAGGAGTTGGTGCGTAATCTCTGGCCTATTGTGAGCTCAGATTTTGCAATATGCATGAACTTGATTAACACTGTTATAAAAGGTGATTGATGGATTAATAAATCGGAGTCGATGCTGACCAACGCAAGGTGGGTCGTCTCCCCTCCAACTTCAATATTATTTAACAATTATTTTGCATGAGATCAAGAGAGCAATTCCTCTCAACTCATAGAATCACAGAATCATAGAGTGGTTTGGGTTGGAAGGGACTTTAAAGTTACTGAGTTCCAACCCCCCTGACATGAGTGGTACCTTCCACTAGAACAGGTTGCTCAAAGCCCCATCCAACCTGGCCTTGCACACTTCCAGAGATGAGGTATCCACACTGTCTTACACTGGGAAATGTGCACCAATGCCTCACCCCCTTCATGGTGATGAATTTCTTCCTTAGATCTAATCTGAACATACCTCTTATAGTTTAAAAGTCATTCCTTCATATGTTATCACTACACACCCTTGTCAAAAGTCCCTCCAGCTCTCTTGTATTCCCTCTAGGTGCTGAAAGACTCTAGTTCTCTCCTCTAGGCTAAACAGCCCCAGCTCTCTCAGCCTGTCTTAATAGGAGAAGTACTCCAGCCTCTGAGCATCTTCCTCATCTCCTCTGGACTTGCTCCCACAGGTCCATGTCCTTCTTACATTGGGACTCCCAGAGCTGGACGCAGCATCCCAGGTGGGATCCTGCCAGCACAGAGCAGAGGGGCAGAGTCTCCTTCCTCACCTTTCTGGCCACACTGCTCTGGATGCAGATCAGGACATGGGTGGCTTTATGAGCTGCAGTTGCCCCTTGCTGGGACCTGCTGACCTTCTCCTGAGCCAACAGCCCAAGTCCTTCTCCCCAGGGCTGCTCTCAATACCTCCTCCTCCCAGCCTGCGTGTTTGCTTGGGATTGTCCCAACCCACGTGCAGGACCTGGCACTTGGCCTTCTTGAACTACTGAACTTCATGAGGTTCACACAGGCCCACCTCTCAAGCCTGTCCAGGTCCCTCTGGATGGCCTCCCTTCCCTCCAGTGTGTCAGCTGCACCACAGGGCTTGGCAAAGCTGCTGAGGGCGCCCTCAGCACCCTCATCCAGTGAACAGTGAATCCACAGTTCACATCAACGAAAAAGACATTAAAGAGCACCAGTCCCAATAATAATCCCCAAGGAATTCCACTTGTCACTAATGTCCACTTGGACATCAAGATATTAAACACAACTCTAAACACAATTTGTCCTTAGAGAAAGCTGTGTGTTTCTTGCTGTTACAGTTCAGGAAAGGGTTCTTTAATTCAAAACAAAATGATGCATTTTTTCAGTTTTCCAGACCCAGATCCCCAGCTATAATGGGCAAGTGACACTATCATCCATGCATTTGCACTCTTAAAAAGACACCAAATAAGCCAGCTCATACTGACTGAACCAGCACAAGGTAAAGAGAGGGAGGTGTACTGAAGGGCAAGAGAGAATTAAGAGCAAAGAATGGGAAAAAACCCCTAAGATTACAACTTGTGGCAAAGGGAAATAGGATATATACTCTGTAAGAAAAGCTGTATCAATATTGGTCAGTAAAAGACTCTCAAGTCACTTTGCGAGTCATGTCTCTTTTATCCTTAACTAAAAAATAATTCCGCTAGTGTCTCTTCTATCTTCTATGTGTTCAAGAGTCCTTTTGAAACCTGCCTTGGAAGGCAGCCAACAAGTCTCTGCCACTGTGCAGAGGATCTGCAGCTGAATACCAATTGATTTCACTCTGTAATACACTGGAGCTTGATCTATGCACCCAGTGCAGAAAAGAAGACTGAACTCTTAGTAACTTGCTTTGATAAAGTGAACATCATGAAGTAGAGGACTGGGACTAGTAGATATGAATTATCTTTGCCATCCAAATGGCACAACAAAGACATCCTGAGAGAGTTCTGGTAGCTCTGCTGTTGTCCTGATAGTTATAGTGCAGCTCAAACCAGCAAAAAATTTAGTCTTTCACAATCAGAGGTCTGCAATACCTAGCAGATTGTAGAAAAGATTCTATAAAACATAGGAAACAGTGGACTGTAGATAAGGCACAGAGAAAATTTCCATGATAAACTGAAGAAGCAAAGGTAGTCCTTGAGCTACCTTTGCTTTTTCAGTTTATCAGGGAAATTTTCTTGCCTGAATAGCAAACTCACCTTCTAATAATACTAACTGTCATGTAAGATATAAATGTGCCATGCTGAGATCACTGGGCATCTTTTCCTTTTGTGAGATCAAGGCTTTCTGAAAGACTTCTGCCAGTTCATACAGAGCCAGGTATCACTCAGCCATATTGAACGGCAGAGCAAGGGGAAACACAACTGAGCATTCTTTTTCCACTGTATGTTCAATCTACATGTGAGCTACATAATTAATGCCTTGCAGCCAGGGGCTGTCTGTGAATAAAAATCCAAATGAAAAAGAGAACATAGGGAAGCAGAAGGTCACTCTTGGGTCAATAAGCCCAGTCTAAGCTCATAGACCCTTTTGAACCTCAGTTTGGATATCTAAGCATTGTATTTCTCCACCTCAGAAGGGTACTGGAGTGAAGAGCACAGAGAAGGATGCAGCTGGAGCAAGGTGCACACAGACAAGCCCTGTTATCTTGAGGAAGTCTTAAACTGGAGTTTAACCACTCATTAATCATCATTAGTTTTCATCAGGGACTTCATAGTCTCTCAGATTTCGTTAAATGTTCTGCTAGTATTTCCTCCAAAATCCCTAACATACAATTTTCAGTTATAGAATTGGTTGAGCCACATTCTCTTATTTGCAATTATTTGAGAGTCAACAATATCTGTTCATCCTGGAATGTGCTCGGATAATAATTATCATTCTTGATTAGTTTAAAATCTGACGTGCAACTCTAAATGAAAACCATCATCCATTTTGTCAATAATAAATATGAGATGCAATAAAGCAAAGTTTGCAGAAATGAGCACAGACAATTTCGAGCTTCTACCCCAAATATCGTGCATTCTGTTCTGGCAAGAGAAAAAGAAGACCAAAAAAAATTTGGAAACTTTTAAAAACAAAATGGCAGACACAAGTTCCCAAGGAAAAGTAAAGATCATACTTTCCTACTGTAGATCACTTACAGAAATTCAAAAAGTGAAACTCGTTTCTCATATTTACGCAACCCAAGAGGTTTCCTGCTCTTCATCATTCCAGTATGTCAGAATGTTAGGGCATTTTATAGAAAGTGACAGGCTGACCTGTGCTTTCCTCTGGGTTTATCAGCAAACAGGATGTCTTCTTCTTTTTGAGGTTGCCTAAGGTAATTCCTAAGTGACACAGGGATTTCCCAGTGGCTCATCTTAGTTTGCATGCTACAGATATACTTGGAAGAATCCTAGGCAGTACAGTCCTGGAGAAAAGAATGGTGGAGAGCAGATTCCTATCAAAGCCTTCTCCAAGCTCAAGAGCAGTCCAATCCAACATGCAAACCCTATCAAATGTGTAATAGGAGGTCTGCATGCATGAACAAGGAGCTTCTGACTAAACTTAAACATAGAAAGGAAGCATACAAGCAGTGTCAGATCAACCAGGAGGAATATAGAGATACTGCCCAAAAACACACACACAAAAAAAAAAAATAAAAGAAACAGAAAAAATAAAGCTGGAGCTGAATCTGGCAAAAGACAAGAAGAACAGTAAGAAAAGTTTCTTCAGCTCTATAAAAAGCAGAAAATAGATTATGGAAAATTTGTGCTTCAGTATTTACTGATAGAAGTGGACTTTGGGAATCTCAGACCCTAAACAAGATAAAGAAATCTAGATAAGGCAATTTCCCCTCAATGAGGGGAAACAGGTCAGATAACACTTGAACTGGACATACATAAGCCCATGGGAACTAATGACAGCTGAGAAGCTCTTTGATGATGTCATGAGGCTACTCTTGCTGTGGTAGTCCAGGCAACTGGAGGAATTTCCTAAGGACTGACAGAAAGCAAATGTCACTCCTATCTTCAAGAACAGCAAGAAGGACGATCCAGAGAAGTACAGACAGTCAGCCTCAACTTGATCCTTGGGAAGGTGATGGAGCACTTCCAAATTTGTTTAGCACAAGTAGGTGACTGAGAGTTGTCAGCACAAATTTATGAAGGGAAAATCATGTCTGAACAAAAAGAGCCTTCCATAAGAAGATGAGTATCTTACTGGATAAGGGGAGAGTACTGTATGTTCTTCATTTTGATTCTAGTAAAACCAAGCCTCCCATAACTTAGTGACAAACAGATGAAGCACAGACTAGACAAATGGACAGCAAGGTGGGCAGAAAACTGTTAACAAGTGCCAGGCTGAAAATGTTATGGTCAGCAGGACAGTGTCCACTGGAGGCCACACATTAGCCATGCACCTCAGGGCTGGTACTAAAGCCAAAACTGCTCACCATCTTCACAAATGACCCATTAAATGGGACAGACTGCATCCTCAGCAGGTTTTTAGGGGATTCAAAAATAGAAGGAGCATTTTATGCACTGGAAGGTTGTGGTTCCATACAGAGAGACCTCAACAAGCTGGAGAAATGAGCCAACACATAACAGATAGAAATGCAGCTTTGCAGAGGCAAGACATTGAATACAAACCAGAATTGGGCAGTTGTGGCAAAGAAAATCAAAAGCATAATGTGATGCTTTAGGTAGAGCATTGCCAGAAGGTGAAGGGAGGGGATCTTCCCCTGCTACTCAGCAATGGTGAGACATCTGAAGTGCTGGATAAGTGCTGGAGTCCTCAACGCAAGAAAGACAGGAGTGAGTCTAGTAAAAGTCATTCAGGAGTTGTAGCACCTGCCATGCAAGGAGAGGTCAAGAGAGCTGGGACTGTTCAGCCTGTAAAACAGAAGGCTCTGAGGCATCTTTTCAGTGTCTATAAATACCTGATGGAATGGAATAATGAAGATGCAATCAACCTCTTCTTAGTGATGACCAGTTACAGGACAAGAGGCAATGAGTACAAATTAAAAATAAAGAAAATTCAATCTAAGGTGGTTTTTTTTTTTTTTTTTGTTTTTTTTGTTTTTTTTGAGGAGAGTAAAGCACTTGTGCATGTTGCCCAGACAGACTGTGTTTGAGTAATACTTTGGGAGATCCTTTGTTTCATACTGTACATGGTTCTGTCCAACCTGTTCTGGTTGACCTTACTTTGAGCAGAGGATAGGACAAAGCTATCTGCAGAATTCCCTTCCTACATCAGCAATTTTTTGACTCTGTAATTCTATATGAAGTCATATTCACACCACCACCTTTTCAAGGCATTATATGGCTGTCCCTAACAACTCAAGGTCAAGAGTTTTCACAAGTACCCGTACAATACAAGACTTGCTATGCCCTTGGAAAAAATCAGGCTCACATCTCCCCAGACAGGAGGGAAGTGAACCCAGCTTTTCCACATTCTATGTGGTTTCCTAACATGTGGGCCAGAAGGTTAGTGCCAATGCAGGAAATTGAACATAACAGAGTTTATTCCCAAACCTATTTCTTTGTGTCCTTCTAAGTGGAAAGAGCTGGACTCTGGAGGGTGATGGAGAACAATGGTAAACAAGCTGTTGCTGTGCATTGCCCTCTGAACAAAAGTGTATTTTTAAGAATAGTTCTGCTCTGTCCCCAGTAGTACATGAGGTACTCTAATGAGGTTTTCCAAGAGCTATTGTTTCTGCCAAGCTTCATATCCTACATTTGCATACCCTGGCATTTACAATGCTTTGAAAATTAAGAAATAAAAAGTACTGCCCTTTGCAAATCTTATATCTGGCTATACACGAACAGCTTTCAGCCTGCAGGCTCGCAGCACTTTCATGGACAGAAATAGCCGAGACAAGTAGCACCCTGATCATTTAGAGAAGAGGCAAATCTGATGGGCTGCAAGGAAGAATCAGCTTGATGGGCTTTTGGGCGCTGTTGAGCTGATGGATGGCAAACTGACTCTACAGCAGAGGCACTAAGGGAGGTGGGGTAAGGAAAAGAGGGAGGAAAGTCTGCAGCATAGGACTGTGACCGCTTTGGTGACTATGCAAAAAAATGTTGGTAGAGATTTCTATAACCTTTTTCTCTTCTCTGGCCATAGAAGGTAGAGGAAGGGCAAAAGGAAATGAATTCTTCAGTTATAAATAAAAACAGAAAGGTAGCATGAAGATTACATTACCCCAATGTAAAATTAAATTATCTACCCTGTTCTTACTGAATAGGGTGTTCTAATATAGAGCCCTGACTCAGATTTTAAAAGCAGCTTGTACCAAAAAAAGGGAAGATAGCAGTCAATGATTTTACAAGGTCATTATAGAAAGACTTGGAAATTCCATTAAGCTCCAAATGAAAACAAAGTAATTTAGAAGATTGCTTTGTTTCTTGTTGTTCTTTTAAATGCATACTGTTGAGAAACCTCTTCATACACTGGCAGTGTTATAAAGGTGATAAGCAGGCCAGATTAACCTGAGGCTTCTGCTGGATGCCACAGCACCAAAGAAAAATTCCTTCACTTTCCACAGAAATAGTAACACTTTACCTAAGCTTCAAATGGACTTTTGAGCACTGCTTTTCCAAAAGAATTTGGATGAGCTGAAGAGATTTTAAAGGAGTTCAGTGAGCATGATCTGTTGGCTTGGTCAGTTGTCCTCAAATACATCTACAAATCAGATGAATTGTTGAATGATAGAATAAATCATAGAATGGTTTGAGTCAGAAGGGACCTTAAAGATCATCTAGGTACATCCCTCTATGGTATGGGCAGGGCCACATTCCATTAGACCAGGCTGCTCACAACCCCATCCAACCCAGCTGAACACTGCCAGCAGTAGGGCAGACCCAATTTCTCTAAGCAACCTGTTTCACTAATCTCATGGTGAATAATTTTTTTCTAATATCTATTCCAAATCTACACTATTTCAGTTTAAGCCTTTCTTATACGATCTAAGTCTTCTTCATGTCCCCTATGGATATAAAAAAACAAATTTTTTCACCCTCCCCCTGCAGGCATTTTCACATGCTACAAAATTTAAAAGTAGCATTTAGTTCACAGACCAGAGAGAAAACTTCAAAATGCAATTCTGTAAATCAGACCTTAATTTCCTTGTGAGATCTTGCTCTATATGTTATCTGTGTATGAACCCTGAAAGCAGTCTGATGTTCACCATTACTAAACGAAGGAGCTGATACCAACAGAGTCAGCTCAATGCCACCAAATCCAGTGAACTCTGATAATATACACAGGAAATACCTTTCAATTTTAAATTATGATACAAAAGTTATTCAGGTTGTTTTATCCAGTTCTCTGGCAGCCTATTTTGATCTTTTCCATCTCATCTTAATGCACTGAGATTTATATGACTACAAGGAGACTTAAGCTGTTACTGGACCCACAAGACAAATGCTCATTAGGCTGTGGAGGCTTTAAGGCATGGCTATCTTCCATGGACAAAAATGCAACAGGATGATGAATTATTCTGCTCAGGGGTTTGCGTTTGTTTTCCCAATGAATGCACTTTAAATTGCTGGTAGGAGAAGGTTTTGCTGAAACAGATGGGTGACATTCACACAGCAGAGTACAACTGTAAGCAGTGGAAACTTTTGTCTTTATCTTTGTATTCTATTCCTGCATATGTGTATAGGGTTTTTTCCTCTTTAAGAAGCTTTAAACTTTAGGAAGTTTAAAAAACTCTTTCAGTTTTAACTTAAATAAGTGTTGTAATTAATAAATATTTGAATAGGTTGCAAAGGAGTAACCTTAAGAAACTGCTACAGTACTTTTGGTTTTACCTTCACTGCATAAAAAAATTTTCCATTACATCATTTTCCCTACCTAAAATTTAAATTAACTTTCCACCACAAAGTGGAAAGGCTCTGCATTTTCAGGAATAAAACAGGGCTTCATTCACTTTTTCCAACCAGATGATTAGATGAGTGGTTTTTTTATTAATTCCTCTTCACCTTCTTACAACTCCTTCATTGCCTATGTTGGACACAGTTCAGGCTCATTTCTCAGCCGAACTCTGGTCTGATGCCTCAGGTGCAGCCCTTTGGGCAGCTCACTGCCATCCTCAAAGAGCCTCCCAACATCCCACACAGGTTCACACCAAGGCAATGTCAAGCAACTTCTGTCTCATTAAAAAGTCTGCTGCAAATAAAAATGATACACTTATTGTAACACAAAATCCCATAATTATAAATTTGCATGATGTGTCTACTGAAGAATACCTGAAACCTTAAAAAATTGTGTTCTCACCAGAATAGCACTTAATGACCTGCCACAAGCTGGGTGTCTTTAGAAAGCTGTTTTTAAGTCCCTTTACATCTCTCTTGCCTGGATTATTTGAACTATACTCTCCTTATAGGAAAGGTTGCCTGTTACTGTGCTATTGTTCACTGGCTAGCAAAACAGGAACCTCTGTGTGCCACTGGGTTGAACTCTGTATTCAGCTGCTCTTTGTCAAGGCACAGTCTACATGTTGAACTGCCACAGTACAGAAACAGGCTCTTTGGTACCACAGGCACAGAGAAAAACAAACAGAAGCTGAACTGTCCCCCACAGGGTTTGTGCTTTATGGGTCTGCGAATTATTTTGGCTAAATGTTGACTGGAAAGTATCTCTGAGCCCTCAAGATTCCCTTGACAAGCTTTTTAAAAAATAAACTAACCAGAACTCATGATCTTTCCTCACAGTGCAAATCTCTTCACTTTAAAATACAGCCTACAAACAATACCAAAAGCTACTTTTTTCAGGTGAGATGTGCAATCAGCTGGGACTTGTCAATTTATTTGATTTACATCCACCACTTGGTATATTCAGGTGCAAGCCTGAGGAAGGTCATCTTTAGGATCTTATTTTAAAAATGCTTGAATTTGACTCAGAATTCTTGACAGTTGTAGTTTTGGTAGAATTCTTACCCAGGAAAATATCCTGTAGTTTGCTGAGTGAGAGCTAGTCCATGCCATGGCTTGTGCCTCTACTAACCCCTTATTCTCCATCCCACCCTTTTTTTATTCCTTTAAATTGAAAAAGACAGTCAGCCTCAGTTGCCCAGTGGAGCAGGACCTGATGAGGATATCACTTCAAGCAGAAAGTTACCCCAAGAATGTCTCTCCAGGCTTGAATGGGGGAAGGAGGGGACCTCAGCTCCATGAAACCCATAGCTCCAAGAAACTCCCTACAGAATTTTACTCCTGAGGTGGAATAGGAGTGGTGATAGACAATATTTCAAAAGTTAGGCTAACTGGATTCAAACGCTCCTTTTACTAAACTTGGTAGAACTAATCTAAAGATTTGATCAGAAAGAAGGATAAATAGGCCTTCTTCCCCTAATCATATCAATATGAGAGTCACAATACTCTCCATTACTGTTTGTGGGTAGAGTTTGCCCTTACACTTCGTCATAATTTTAACTATTTGCAGCTCATTCTTAAATGAGAGAAAAAAAAAGACGTTGTGTTACGTATTTGGACACAAAGTGGATTTTTATAGTTCCCTTGAGTCTTACCCAGAGCAGAAGGAAATTGCTTATGGTTTTATAGCCCAAACAAACCTTCAAATCAGACCAAAAGAAGAAGACACTTTTATTGTATGTCCTCTGTTGATCCATAACATTTTCAAAAAGCAGCATTTTCAAAAGGACCTATTTTTGTTCAGCAGCTCTGAGAGCACTGGAGACTCATTCACATTTCTTCTGATCCTCACTCATAGAATAACACCTCCAATATTACAGAATGCCTTCTATTAAGGCCTTCCTCACCTTTTAGATCACTATTTCAAAAGAGTAATGTCAGGGTGAATCTTCCCAGATGAAAACTTGTTGCTGTGTCCTTACAGCGACAAAAAGAAGGCCTGGGTATCATGCACCATGATTAGAGCGTCAGCCTCAAACTGCAAGGAATCTTGTAGCAAAGTAAAAGGGGTACTCTTAACCCCTGAAATGCAGTGCCATGGGTGAGAAACACTCTCCAAATGACTTGGAGGGCTCTCAGTTCCTCCCTGCTCCTGGGGGATAGAAAACATGGGCACTGCTTCATATACACAAAAGAAAAAGCTACTCTATTCCAGCAAGGACAAGAGAAAATACAAAGCTGCAAAATACAGACAGGCAAGGGAACAAAGTTAAAAGAGGAAACCTTAGGAGGTACCACCCATTGTTGAGGTGTTCTTCAGACAGTTGAATGAAGAAAGTTCTGCTCACAAACAACTCTTCTGTATGTAGCTCCCTGGAAGAGACCAGGGAAGGTGGCCAGTGATCACAGACATGGTACTCACCTGATTCACAGAGCATTTCTCTGTCCTCTATGTATGTCTTTTTTAAGGTCCTGCTCTCTTTTAATCAGCTGTGTCCCTGGGATATTGGAAGCGATAGTAAGCACATTGATTAAACTTCATGGACACTTGCCATCCTTTCCTTTTCCAGTTAAATCCAGAAGTATATATAGTACTATATATATATAGTACTATAGTACACTATATGTATATACACACACACACACACATATATATACACATATATATACATATATATATATACACTATAGTACTATGTATAGTATATATAGTACTATATATACTATATATAGTACAACATCCAGGTTGCTAATCGAATCCTTTACCTGGACTGAACAGCTGCATAACAGTGATTTGGAAATCAAATGTCATAACTCTGAATGTCTCTCCCTTCCTTGTATTCTTTCCCCAGCTCAATATGCCAAGCATGGTGCAATATGGTATGGAGTATCCCTGTAGTCAGTTTGGGTCTGCTGTCACAGCTTTGTCCCCTCCCAACTCCTTGTGCACACCCAGCCTCCCCACTGGTGGGGTGGGGCAAGGAGCAGAAAAGGCTTTGGCTCCATGTAAGAACTGCTCAGCAGTGAGGTAAATATCCCGGTGCTATCAACACTGTTTCCAACAGGAGTCCAAACCATAGCTGCAGAGCAGCTGCTATGAAAAAAAAAAAAAAATAACACTATCCTAGCCAAACTAGCACACTAAATAACACTTTTTCCTTTAGTTTGCCATATGTATATATTCTCTAGTGCTCAGATAGGCACAGGAGCAGGGTAAAATGCACACACAGATCCTAACAGCTAAGTAAACTCAGAGACAATCCAGAAGAACATAAGACCTTAAGAACCGTAAGACAGAAGGCAGATAATGTTTCTACATCTCTAAGACAAATAGAGTTTTGGGGATCATCTGCTAAAATCAACCTTATCGCTTATCCTTTAAATCTGCTTACAAAAGCAAAGAGAACAAGACTTTTCATGCCAAGACGCATCAAAATTACACAGTGTCCAGCAACTTAAAAAAAAGAAAAACAGTTGTGTCTGAATTCTAGTCTGTTTACAGGACTAAACCCTGAAAATTCAGTGACAAAATGCTGCCAAATATCTGTGAGGGTTTTAGCCTTACCCCAGTCACTTCAGGCTGTTTCAAAGTAGCACCTGTTAAAAACTGTGAGAAGGGGGTGGAGGATTAGATTTTCCCTCAGCTCATACCCACTGAGATACCCTGGACAAGCAAGCAAAAAGAAATTAAGAGTTTCGGAAGGGTACAGCTCCAAATCCATTGAAGATGTTACACCAGTCAGCAGTACATGGCACTGGTTCAGTCTTTCAAGATTCTTCACTGTGTCCCCTCAACACAAAAGCAAAATCCTTCCCATGACTCACTGGGCTGCTGCCTTGGGATGTGAGGGTTTCTTTGTGTACATCAAGCCTGACGCAAGGGGTAGTGCAAGTAGAAAGGTTACTTTGCTTTCTTTGGGATTTTGGGTTGTCTCTTGTAGCTCACTTTTTCTAGTCACAGAACTTGGCCTCAGGCTGACAACAGAACAGGTTTCCTTGACAACCTCTATATGTCTTGGATATATATATATATATAAAATAAAATCTGTTTTTTCTTCCTTACAGAAGCATGAAGTGCCTGTTTTAATTACTAAGGAGGTCTGGTAGGCCAGAATACATTAAAATGAACCTTGGACTTCACACTAGAACATCCCAACTGTGTCCCACAGGTCCATGGTGCATTGCACCAGTGCTACTGGCAGAGCTTTGACAATGGCTATTGAAGTAGTCACATTTCTGCCAGTCCATTTAGCTGGTCCTTCTGCCACTTGCTCTTAGCCTTGCCTCTTCCAAGCACAGAGCACTAAGATAACCATTTTTTCTCTCACATCAAAACTCATTCCCAGAAGTAGAAAATACAAAGACTCTTTCCTAGACTGAGGGTCTGGAAAATTGCAGAATTTCAGTTTGTCACTAAGTATCTTTGTAGAAATTTTGATCAAGAGTTGTTATCACTCACTTTTTAGAATCACAGTCATAGAATATTTTGGGTCGGAAGGGATGTTAAAGGCCGTCTAGTTCCAAACCTCCTGCTATGGACAGGGATGCCACTCACTCAGGGTCCCATCCAACATGGGCCTTGAACACTTCCAAGGATGAGGCATCCAAAACCTTTCTTTTAGACATGGACACAAATCTTTCTGCCCTAAAATCCCACCACAGTCAGATCAACAGCATTCAGATTTTACCTCTATACTTTAAAGGAAATGCTAACATGCAGTAACATAGGGTGCCCTCCAGCAAGACAGTGCCATCCATGGGATCAATTTTCCGTGCTCCAACCATGTGCTGAGAGAATTCATTCACTTCACTGTAAAACCACCCTGTGAAATTAGGATTGATTGCTAATGTCAAGACTCCCTACACATTTCCAGGCATCTGAAAAATCATAGGTGCTCACAAATTCTGGGTCATTGGAGTGACTGTGTTGCTAACACACCATTTGATAGGTTGCTTTTACTGAGCTACATGGCAATTTCCGCCATAACTGCACCAGAAAGGCTCCTGCTGTGTCTCTGCTGTGACTATCCGCTCTCCTCAGCTGTTAGCCTTGGCCAGTAGTTTGGGCCCATGCCAACCAACATGCTTCCAGACATATGCAGGACATAGGTTGGGGAATAGCACAGGACAGGGACTGTACCAGTGGGGAGCAGATAGGGTTTTATCCTGCTCTGGACAAAAGAGAAAACAGGACATGCCATAACTCTTGTTTTCAGCACCTGGGACAGGATCCTGGTCCGTTTTATTTTAAGCACAAGACCATGTGTACATGGACCGAGCATAAAGCTTGGTACAAATTGTTCCAAGTTTACTCAGAAAGAAAACAGCTATGCAGTCTAACCTCAGCACTTCTCCTGTAGCCAAGGAAGGCCATGTCATAAAGTACCTAGAAAAGGAGATTTTTATTTTTCTTGAAAGCAGAACAGCAAAACACACCTGACAGCCATTTTTGCCCAATCACACATTTCTGTTCATATCAGCTGAGGCTCTGCCTTTTTTAACAAATCGCATTTAAAAAATTAGAACTTCAAGCATTTTTTCACTTGTGACTGGCCATGTTTTATGGTCACTTCACCTTCTTTGTTCCAGAAGTGTTCTCTACAGTGTTTGGTATGTTCCTCTCTCTCTCTCTCTCAGTACACAAAAACTATCCAATACTGGACCTACTCTGGTTATTGACACATCCATATTGACCAAGAGGCTTTTTTCCTAGATAGTCTCTTCTGGAACCAAAACTGAAGTTTTATCAGCCACTGTCCAGGCCCTTTTATTCCAAAATTTCATTAACAAAATACTTTCTTGAAAAATAATTTCCTCCAAAGATAATTTCATCCAATTCTATGTGGGAAAGGAAGCCTAGTTGAGATTATCTACTGTCTTGACCAACCATGTCTTGAAAATGCCCAGTGTAATACATGGGATATGAAGACCATGCTAAATGATCAAAATATTTCCCCTATTCTTAAAAATAATCTAAATTCCATGAAGCAGTCTAGGGGAGGTTTTCCCACAGAAAACCCCTAGAAATCTATTGTAACATACTGCAGGTTCTTCCAAAGAATTGCACTGCAATTCAAGGCTGTAGTAAGCTTGTCTCTGGAACTGTTTTTTCTACCGCAGCAGCCCAGAACCATGGAAACACAAAATTACCACCTTCCCTTTGTTGTCTTTTAGCAGCAGCATAGATTCTGCCTAAATATCTGCTTACACACAAACCTCCGGAAAAAGAACAGCAGCAAAATATTTATGACTCGCTGGTATAAAGTTAATTAGTCATTTGTCTGCCATTCTATAACTCCCTGTTTTAACACAATTTAACACAATTTCTTTGGGTGATGATTTAGGACAATATTAGCTGGAGAGGCCATAAGCCTTTTGTGAATTATCTGGTGCAAGCTCTTAGCTAATATGCTTTACCTCTAACTCAGTTATGTCTCCATAGTAATTGCTGTTTACACAGTATGTTTGCTAACTCAGGATAATATTCTTTTCATGTGATTCTTCAAAATTAAGCTAATATGACACCAAGATTATTAATTTTCATTGAAATGCTATGAAAAGCCTATTAAAGCGCTGGACATCAGCCTAATAGCAATATATATTCCTTTGCTCTCTCAGGATCTGAAGTGGACAAAATGGCCATTGATAATAGATGTTCTATTCAGATGAATAACTGAATGGGGCAGAGTTTTAAATACAAGAGAAATCTGAAGTGATACAAGTGTTTATTCATTGCCATAAGGGCTAGATTTCTATCCAAGTGGCACTACTGAAAGGAAAACAGAAATCATGATAAACTGCCTCCAGCAATGCAATATCCACCTGGATCTGACCTCTGTGGACAAGGAGCTGCACCATCTGACTGCTGCTGAGGTCTGAGGTTCTGAGTCTCATTTAAAATAAAATATTATCTACTACACAGAGGTTCAGCTGTGGCCTGACCCTACTACTCAAGACCCTCTACCAGCACAGAGCTGGAATAACTCTTGTACAAAGGCCAAGACTGCAAAGGTATAAATAGCTTGGACCTCCATCTGCTGTTAACTGGTTCAAGTTCAATGAATGAAGTTAATGGTAAATGGATTTATATCTGAGGATGACCTGGCCCTGAGAATTTTAGAAAGTCACACACATTCTATCCAGACACAATGAATTATCTGGTTTTCTCAGACATTTTGTTTGGTATGGATAGCCACTGTTGTGTTCACTTTGCCTTTAGACTGAAAGTTGTTCAGGCAAGGACACAAGGACTTTGCCATGAGTTCAGGCCCATTGAGAGGAAATAAAACAGCTTATATTGCTGAAGAACAAAATAAAACTGCAAGGGACAGGGCCCAAGTGACTGTATTGCGAGTCTGGACACTGCCTCAAGGGAGAGTTCCAGGGATGGGACAAAGGAAGACCCAGGGTGTCACTGGTGTCACTTTCCTTAATTTTCTAGTGCCTCAACCACTCCTGAAAGCAGAATGAGAGGAGGCTCCTGAAGTTGTTGTTTTCAACAACCCACATATTTTAACCTCGTGAAATAATTTTATATTTCAAGAAAACTGTTTATTTTGATCTTTGAAACAAGAGATTAGTCAACAGGATTTACTCTAGGTAAGTTACCTAGATATTGCTACCTTTATTTCCAGCCTTCACAAACAAGCAAGCAATAGTTTAATTTATGCACATAGATATAGGTTTTTTATCCTTAAAATCTTACCTAGAATTTCTGAAAGGATTGCCTACAGTCATGAAAGCTTGAAAAACAGCCCTTTTTGCATAGGTATGTAGTATAAGAGTAAAAACTAAGTGCCTTAGTAAAAAACATGGATCATTTTTATAGATTTTGAAAATGGAAAACCTCAGAAACTGTCTGCATAAGGCTTCTTATATGTAATATATACAATAAAAATATTTGGTTTGTTATAACTATTTATTATTACATACTCATTACTTATATTCATACCAAATATTTTTCCAAGTCATCCACTTTCTTTAATGTGCTTTTTCAAAACATTTATGTATACACTTAGTCAGCTAGTCCTTTTTTTTAATAATTTATTTTTAATTGTGTTAATTTATTTTTTAAATAGAAGATTACAGTTATAGTAGAGTCTGAAAGATATGGCTTCACTGGGGCTGTGGGACAGCTAAAGCAATAGATTCAATAAGGGTAAAGTGGTGAGATACCTACAAGCGTTCCCTCAGGGATCTCCAGGTACAGACCTGGTGCATGTAGAAGAAAAAGATCAGTTCATTTCATTTTATGACCTCTTTCCAGCTTCATTCTGTTTCCATAGGTGCGTAGTTAAATAGAAAAGGAATGTTGCGTGACTTAATTGAAGGAAGTTATCAGGTATTTGTCTCTAACCTCAGCAAGAATGGAATGAGTATAGAGCTCCTGGTGTGCACCTTTCCTGCAAACACCCAAACTCTCTACAGATTTTCCTTCTCAAGGTCTTTTCAGATAAGTAGATTTTCAGATTGTTTCTTCCCTCTTCTCTTACCTCTTAGGCAAAAGAGCATTCTCAAGTTCTCAGAAGCTTCAACCACAGCACAGAGATTTCCTATTTATTTATTTATTACCCTTATAAGCACAGATACATAATCTCAGCCCCCTTACTTTAACATCTTGCTTAACTCCTTTTTCTTATTTTAGGGGCTCAAATCCACAATCTGAGAAATTATTAGTCCATCCAGGAACCATTTTCTAAGAAGCTACACTTTGGATTTCTATCTGGTGTTGGAGCCTCCCTCTGGCTCTGTCCTGTAGAGTCATAACATCAGCTCTATGTGCTTTGGACACACATACATTTCTACACTATTGGATTTTCTTTCTCAAGAGAGTCACAACAAAAGAAAGCCTGTTTTCAGACAGGGACTTCTCAAACTTTAGGGAAAACTATAAAAATTGACTTCTTAATTTCTAGGAATCCAAAGCAGAGGTTAGAATAAAGCCTAGTTTTTCAAATTTGCATTTTAAAAAAGAAGAAAAAATCACAACAAATAATTCCCTTGTCACTTTAGATGCTAGTTAAAATGCAGAGTGTGCAGTTCCAAAGTGTTGGCATTATTTGTATTTTTTTCCTGTATAAATTCCCCTTAGGCAATTCATTACAAGGTTTGGCATTCACTTTTTTAAATGCTGCGCAAGTTTATGCTGCCATTATACTAAATGTTGCTATGCAGCTTAAAAAGCATACCTTGAAAGCATGAGAAGTTCTGTCCTACCTGCAAGCTAGCAGAAAATGCTACATCATCTCCCTAAATATCAGTTATGCACTGGGATGCCCTTGGAGACTGCAGCTGAGATGGGCTGTGTGACCCCCAAGGCTTCCACCTCATGGGCAATTCCTTCAGCCAGCAAGCCATCTGTAAAATGTTTGGGGGAAAGAGTCTGTCCTTACCTGTTTTGGCATCTGTATGTTTTTAATCTGAATTTCAGTTCTGGAGGGTCTTGCACTTGCTGATAGGTGCCTGGCAGTTGCTGAGGAAGATGACTGGACCCAGCTGCAAGGGAGTGATGAAGGTCAAAGGAGCTTAGGTGAGCTTAGGTACATCTCTAACCCCTCCAGAGTGAGAAACTCTGTTTAAGCTTAGGGGAGGACACAAGCCACAGAGAACATTTTCTGATCAGGTTGGGAAGTGTGCAGTGATTTTGGAGTACAAAAACCACAAAATTAAGTAGGAGTTGAGAAGTCTTTCTGTTTCTTTAGCATCGGTTTGGTCATAGACACCTACTCTGTGTTCAGAAATCAGTCCAGCCCTCTGCAGTTCAGTCTCAAAGCATGCCTTTGCTTTGAAGTCAAACCCTGAGGGGAAGGGGGGGTAAAAACCTGCAGAAGGAGGAGGTCATCTCCCTCCTTTTTCAGTAGCTCAGCAGTAAGGGAACTTGCGGAGATAAGGAGCGTGGTTATTATCCCAGTCTCTCTTCAAGGATTTGAAATTTTCACCTTCTAGGCAACTGCTCTTATCACTGGGATAAACCTTACCTGCAGAATTTGCCAAAACCCTCTAGCAGATTGTTTCACTTTGATGATTCCATAAATGCACATTAAAGAGAGAAACTGTGTGACATAAATTACACATTTGCTACATCAGTAAATAAAACTTCTCTTCCCCCCACCACCAGGTGACACTTCTCCACAAGGCAATAGCCTTGTTCATGCTTCTCTAGCTCATCAAATATCAAACTACTCTACTAAAGTAAAATAGTTTTTATAGACTGGATAGGAAAAAATCCCCCTTTGGTGCACAAGGCTGTGGTTCAGGTTGCTGGTGATACTGCTTCCTATCCTCTGAGGCCAGAAAATATCAAAATCACATATCCTCATTACTAAGTACTGTGAGGAAATTCCACAACCACCTCCTCTTGCAGCTGCAAGCCTCACTCAGTCTCCCAGTATGCATCCAAATCCTTAGGAGTGAAATGGATTTCATAGGTACATTCCCCCAGCATGTGGTGGGTTCAGACATTTTCCTCTTCACAGGGCTGGCTCTGGTGAGGCACCATATCCTCTCGTGCAGCTTACACTAAATTAAAAGGCTGATGAAAGCAGCAGAGTAGTGCTTACCAAGTTGCAGCATAATTCCTCTTGCAGATGTAAGTTCTGCCAGGATCCCTTCAGCATTTTGGTCTTACCAATGAAATCTGCAATCTGTTCCAAAAATACCCCAGGTTTTACCAGACCTAAGCAGTGGTCTGTGTCTGGTATCTAATGTACCTGGTTCATTCCCTTTCCTCTTATCAGGGTGCTGCTCTGAATTCCTTCAAGACCATAAATTTCATAGAGTATACAGATGATTGCATAAAACCATCTGGACTTGCCAGGTGGTATAGTATGTATTAATCAGCTATAGAGAGCAGCTCCTTTATGACCATTGCCACTTATCAGCAAACTTCAGATTCATCATATTTTACCAAATAAAATTTCTGTAATTATGTTCCTTATTCCTAATGCTTAGTCTGAAAGGTCTGCAGGCATATTCACAAGAAACAACATGAAACACCAGGATTAAAATTGTGAGATTGAAATTCGTCTCCTTATGATTTTGTTGAGTCTCTAACACAAAACTTACATTATTTTTTTCACCTATATCTTATCTGCTGTCTACTATGAACAGCACTCCTTGATCAGATGTTTAATGGTCTATTTTTTCTTTCCTGTGAAAGGTAAGCAGTCCCATGCATGCTTTGCTTTCAGATCACAGAGCACTTCAAACCAAAGAAAACTCTACTTCTCAGCTGAGCTTGAGCAGCTGGCAGACAGAAGAGATGGAGACAGCAGCAGTTTTCCTGGAGGGCAACATCAATAAAAAACAGAGCAGGATATTGTTTCCCAATAAACAAGCCCACAAAGAAGGATGAGTTAAATTCCCATTTCAGCCTCCCTCATACCTTCTTCTGTTTCAACTACTGCTTTGACCAGCAAAAGTCAAGAGCATGGGCACTACTGGTACAAAAATCTACTGGGAATGATGCAAATCCAAAACAGGATATTAGTAATGGAAATCATGGAGCTACAAAGCTACTTGTACACTGGAGTGCTGCTACCATTCAGGCAAAAAGGTAAAACTTCTTGATTAGATAGATCTCTTGATTGCTGTTCTTGATTAGATAGCTGGGGGGAGAGGGGGGAGGAAACAGCAAACTTTTTTGCTAAACTGAGGGCTATCTGAGCTCTCCTTATACCAGTGTTTATGAACAGCTGTTACCTAACTATATCCCAGCCAGCCCCAATGCGTTACCTAATGCAAGGCAGTCATTTATTAAATTGGGGGGTATTTTCCTATAGACCATAATGTCTTTCTACCTTTTCTCTCAAAGAGCAAAATCTCAGAACCAAAAAGGCAAGGCGCCACCTTCTCAGCTCCCAGTACAGTTTGATCAAGGATTGCACAACATCCAGCTTCTGCCCATTTTGTTCCTGTCAGTATTCTGAGGTACATGCACCAAAACCAGACAAACAGATGCCTGCAGAAAAGGTTATGCATGCCAGGATAGTATGGCTAGGAGCATGAAAGCTGATATTCCTTGGTGGGCAGCTTCACACAGGCTTCAATTACTACTGATGATCTGCATGCACTGTTTGCTTCAGCAGGGATCTGCTTACAAATTAATGGTGTTCAGGTTGCTTTAGGAGGCAACCTAGAGTAAGGATATGGCATACTGAGAACCCAGACCTCAAATTGTTCTCCACAAGATCACCCTTGAAGGTATGTGCTATCCCTTAAAAATCCTTTAGAAACTTCCCTGTGTTTCCTTGCCCTGAAAGTGGATTTTCTCCCAGAAAGGAATATGGAACAATTATTCCTTTGAGAACTGGTTCTGCTTGAAGAAATCTACAATTCTGAAAGTTTCAACTCTATGTAACAGGCTGGAAATATGAGAAATGGGAACTTAAGATGACTTTGACCATTAGAACCCACTGGCTTCCAAGGCAACATGTTACTGAGAATAAAACTTCTGCTTTGGGTGTTGAGTGTACCTATTCTCTTGTGTGTGCCATGGGTTTATTGTATGCTTTGATAGCGTTGAAGAAGACTGAACTTCTTTCATCCAATTTCACATCTAACTGAAACACCGTCGGTCCAGAGGCACAGCGAGAGCTGAAATGTTTCTGAACTCCTCTCCTGCTGAGAACAGAAAAGGTTTGATGAAGGTCTTCACAAATTCCAAAAGGCAAGACAGTCTGCTTGAAAAGAAGCATTTGCTTGAGATATTGGTTTTGTTTTGAGTTTGTTGGTTTTTTGGATTTTCTTTTTCTGCAGCAGACTAGGAAGAGACAAGTTTTTCCAGAAGGAAAGTTTTGTCAACAGAAACAATATATTTTATTAAGCCAAATGTTATAGCTAGAAAAAAAAGCCAAGCACATTTCAGGAGTGCAAAGAACTGAAGAAAGTTTATGTACCTTAAAGCTTGCCATCTGCTCTAATACAAGATATTTCATCTCCCTATAATCCTTCTCTTGTTTACAACCTTGGAGCATCATAAGCATACAAAAATTTATATTTTTTTGATATGAAAAATCTATGTGTAAAAGAATAGCCAATAGGCCTCTGGGAAATAAGCTGAATTGATTTATAGAGAAAAAGTTAATGCTTTTTTTATTATTATTTACAGAACTAACTTGGGCCCAGGATCTAGCTATTTGCTTGGTTGGTTGATATTTTGCAGTGGAATGCTTGCTCTTTCTATGATATTAGAGTCAAATCTACTCAAGGTTGGAGTTATCACCCACTAAAACCCTGCCACAAAAGTTGCATTCTCGCAAATAGACGATTTTCTAAAATCAACATTTTTCTGACCAAAAGGAATCTCTCTAAAAAAATTTAATCCAACTCTTTGTCTGTCTGCGGAGGCAGATGAAAATTATTAATAATACAAAAAATAAGAGAAAGCTGGAGAAAAAATAATGCTAGAAACAAAACATTGTGATGTACATAATAGTTTCTGTCAGCATGGACTAGGGAGTAGGAAGAAAGATTTAATAAAAAGTAGAAAAACAGTTCTCATTAGTGAGTAGGCAATTTCCAGAATGAAGGGCTCTTGAAAATAGCTGTGAAGGGTTGATCCTGGCTGGACACCATGTGCCCCCCAACAATACTCTGTCCCTCCTCAGCACAGTGGGGGAAAAATATAACCAAATTCTCAAGGATGGAGATAAGGACAGGGAGAGGTCACTCACCAATTACCATCGTGGACAAAACAGACTCGACCTTAACTCAATTTATTGCCAATAAAATCAGAGTAAGGTAACAAAAAATAACAAGTAAATCTTAAAAAGTCTTTCCTAAAACCTCCTCCCATGCAGCAGCACAGGAGCACAGGGAGTGGGGGCTGTGGTCAGGCCATCACACATTGTCTCTGCTGCTCCTCCCTCCTCAGGAGAGGATTCCTCCCACTCTTCCCCTGCTCCAGCCTCAGCTCTCTCCCACAGGAGACAGTCCTCAACAAACTGCTCCAATGTGAGTCTCACAAGCTTCCCAAGGGGTCACAGCCTCCTTTAAGTTTCCACTTGCTCCAGCATGGGATGCTCCAGGGGCTGCAGGTGGATGGATCCCTGCTCCACCCTGCACCTCCATGGGCTACCGGGGAATCTCAGCTCTGGTGCCTGGAGCACCTCCTGGCCCCACTTTTGAGCTGACCTTGGGGTCTGCAGGACTGCTCCTGTGATATATTCTCATTCTTCTCCTATGACTGCTGTTGCCCAGAAGTTTTTCCCCCTTCTTATGTCTTTTACCTCAGAAGTGCTTCCACCATTGGTGCTGGGCTCAGCCTTGGCCTCTGGTGGGTCTGTCCTGGATCTGGCTGGCATCAGACAAGAGGGAAGCTTCCAGCAGCTCCTCACAGAAGACACTACTACAGTCCTACACTACCAAAACCCAATGTAGTACCTGGCTTGAATTAAAAGCGGGATTTAAATCAGATCATGACTTCTATAGTCTCTCATAAAGGATGTAATTGCATAAGGCTGTTGTAAAATGATGAGAAGCATAAGAGAATATTGGTGTTATTTTTAAAATAGAGGGAAAAAACACACCAAACAGAAAAAGTGGGGTTTAGCCCTTCAACAGACATCTTAAAGAGACTCCAAGTGAACTCTTAGAATCCCCTTTTCTCCATGGCTCCAAAGTACAATTTCACTTTTTTTTCAAGAATCAAGAATATAAAAACTACACTATCACACATTGTTTAGATACCTGTAAGGACTCTTCCCATCTGCTGCCAAGATTTCCCTGATGAGTCACCTTCATAAATCAGCCTCATTTTTCATTTAACTTTTCACCTGTCTGATGGTGACAATAAGCTGCATCTGCTTTTACAGCTGCTGCCAGGTGCCACAGAGGTACCACTCTGCCTCTGACTGGGTGGGGAGTCCTTTAGGGGTCAGCTGATGTGACTAAGCTTTCAGGCCCAGGCAATCTGCTTTGAAATTCCTGTCATTAAAATGAGAATAAGGAATGCAAAAAAGGAGGGGAGGGGAGGCTGCATAAATAGAAGGGATGTGACCATGACACGAAATTTACTGACAATGACAAAGGGAGGGATTAGAAGTGTCAGCCTCAGCTAAGGGGAAAGGAGGTGCTCAGGCACCCCAAAGTCTGCAGACATGCCGAAAACATTACTTTTGGCAGGTATCACTTCTTTTCCTTAACTTTGAGTACTGAGATGTTTTAAGCAGCATGATTCCCTATGGTCAGAGTGATAAAAAAAAATTAACTTCTTGCCTTTGACTTTGAACTAGGTCAATCTTCCTGCATTATCAAAGTCACTATGAAGCTTCCCCATTTATTCTGTCTCTCTCTGTAACTAACTCTAGATCCTAAGTCTCTTGGGTGAGGTTCACACAGATAAAATTCTTTTATTTAGTTTCATTTAGCAATAACAAAAGCCTGGTTTTATCCCAATATTTGCCATCAAGCAATATTTTGACATCAAGCTCAGTACACTTAGCCTTGATTCCAGGGCCAGTTTCAGGAAGGGAAGCTGCAGCTGGCTGTTTCCACATACCCCGTGCTGCTGCTGTGTAGAGTGCAAGGTGGCAGCTATGCAGAAAGGTGTGGGTCAGGTAGTGTCACTTGTCCATGTCTTGTCTGTCCACTTGACCCCTTTTTCCCTTGCAGTGACAATTTCCTCTCCAGCAGGTCAGTCGTGGGGAGTTTTGAATGCCAGTAGGAGCTCTGTGGAATACTGCACATTTTGATACATCCATGCAGTGCACGGAGCCTCTTCTCATCTGAGGTGAGACTGATTCCCTTACACATTTCACAAGAAATTCTCCTAATTACTGAAATTCTTTTGCTCTGGTTTTTTTTACTGGGTTTTTTTGGGTTTTTGTTTTTCAAGTCAGTTATCTGTATTTTGGGTATTGATTGGAAAACATTCCAGAAGTTTTTTAGTGGGCACATAGTTGCCCTCTCCCCCCCTGCTTTTATTGCTGCCTGAAATGTAAATGGCAAGAAACACGAGCCTGTCATATGGAACAAGACATCCCAGCCTATGTCTGCTCTTCACTCCTTATTATCTGGCATCCCACAGGCTGGAAGCCTTTCTTTATTCCAGTCTATTGTAGAAGATGCATCTTCATTATTATTTTGACTTTTTATCTGCACTTTCCCCTAAAATCTCAAACTGACAAGTTCTTTCTGAATATAAAAATATTGCATATGCATATGCTTATTTTAACACATACATTTCTTTAACTAGTTCTTTTCTCTTTTCCTATTGTTTATTTTATAGGATTCATCCTACCTCATATTAGCAGGCAAGATACTTTTGTAAATTGTCTTTTCAGGTAAGAGAAGGAGATGACAGTTTTTTCCATGCAAGCACAGACTCCTGTTCAGCCCTCACTTATTCTGTATGGATTACAGGGACAGCTGAGACAGCCAGCTCAGTCTACATGTCTGAATCTCAGACTGCTAATGTTAAATGCATCTCACTCTCTTCCTGGTAAAACTAATCTCAAAAACTGAAAAATCAAAACTTTACTATTTTTATGCTAAATTTTATCTCCACTGGTTTTTGGTTTTTTGTTTTTTTATTTTCTTCAGTGCAAGTCTAGGAATGCATATGGATAAGGATTCAATTTGGATGAGTTCTTTGCCTAAGCAGGAGCTTAGGTACTGTTCCAACAGAGCCACAAGTGCTTGTATAGCTGCAATAGGCTGAATATTGTCTCTTTAGCTGATGCTGATAGGGATCAAGAACACCACAGTCTGATTGATTGTTTTTAAAACCAGGCTGCAACCAAAAAAGTAAAGCAGAATAGTCTTCTCTCAGTGCTCCTATTAACAACACCTAATTCTAACCATCCTCAAAATAATCATCAAGGTTGAAATAGGAGTTTATGTTCCTTCTACACTTGATAGAGAGATACAGGTATCTCCATAGAACATGTTTCCAGCACTAGTCTTAGGAAGAGATTACATGGCCCTCATACACATTTGCTTTTCCACCTCAACTGCAGAAGGACGCAGTAGAGCTTCTTCAGACAAACTGTCGAATTTTTAAGTAGCTAAAGTTAGATAATACAAATTTTAGTTTATTTAACTAGCAGGCATAGTCCATCAGTTATACTTTAATTAAAAAATATTTACTTAACTCCCTTAGTGCAGCATCTCATAATCCATGTAGCTATTTTGGACAGACATTTGAGCAGCAACAAAAGAGAGTTCAGGCATCAAATGTGACTGAATGGATTCTGTGGCAAATAAACTCATAAAATGCCTTTCTACAATAAGCAACTTGAGACAGTGACACAGTCCTAGGGTGTTCAGCATCACAGCAATGTCTCACTTATATTCAGTGAGTAAAATTGGGATATTTTCATATCAATACATTCAGCTTTAAAGTGAGAGTACATAAAAGAGCTGATGGTTGAAGCATGTTGCTCAACAATAATTTACCTCACACAGAATTATTGCAGTGTGGAATACTGCACAAAAATACCTAAGAAGTTGCTGCAGTTTCAAGAGACTGGAGAGAAATCCGCTCTTTTTGGGGAAATTGCGACATCTGCTGGTTTTTAACAACAAACCCAGAAACGCTTCATCATTACCGGTTTCAGAAGAGGCACACTGAGTGAGGGCACAGATGTGACTTTGGAGACACAAACGGTGGTGACAGCGCTGCAAGGCATCAAGGCAGGAGTTGAGGTTCTGGAAACAGAGTAAAATCATCAAGGGTTAAAAAAAATTTGACGATCGGCTTCACAAAAATGTTTCACAAAACATCACAGATCACTAGAGTCTGACAGAATTACTCTCAAGACTTCGGAAATCAATATTCAGGAAGAAAGTTTAAGTTCAATTTTCCGTCTTTCCTGTTGCTCTCCTACAATTGCACACATAAATATAATTTAACACTGCATTCGAAATATAAACTCTTCAGTTCTGCAGTGAGAAGAAAAACCTTGCAGGGAGAAGTAATATAAACCAACCCATTGTTAACAACTTTTGCTAGTAGATATTTACCAGTTAGAAAAACAATATCACAATGCACTAGGAGTGCTGGCCTGTTCTCAGGTGCCTGTTTTTAAATAAATGGTAAAAACCAGAACAATTGTGAATGCCATCTTTAAAGATATGTTACTTTCCACAAGCAAAGGACTATGAGTTTACAGGCTCTGAATTGTTCTGCAGAACTCTATTCACAGCTAACACTTGCACATCTCCCAGCAACTGCTGCTTTATTTCAAACGTGCGTGGAGTGGTCTATTCATAAACTGTGTGCACAACCATAATCATACACCACTTTTGAGCATTTACAATGAGAGATGGCTCATAAAGACAAGAGGAAGTTGTATTTTTAAGTATGGAAATTAACACTGGAAATAAAAGTTTACCCTTCCCCTTGAAGACCAAAAGTCTGGACCCATTCTTCTAAGCTTAGAATTAAACTTAAATAGAGTTCAGTGCTTTTTAAGCTGACCTCCAATTTGCTTTGTTATTGAAGTATAATATAACCAACATGGCAAAGAGGAGTCAGGTACAGTCGTGGTTGGAAGAAAATAGATTATTTTCTTATCCATTCAGGGTATAATGAACAAAAGAAGTACATTTGTCACTCTAGGCAATGTGCCTAGAGCTGGGGTCCTTAAGGAACAGAGGGTTTTGCAAAATCTGCTACTGTTTAACAGACCTCAGCAGCACTGATTTCTAAACCAGGAAATTAACAAAAGGCTGAAAAGAATGAAATGTCTCCAATTGTATCCTTCAAGCACTCCAATAAATTTGTCAGTGTATTCTTGACATAGACAAGATAAAACATAAAGTTGACAGTGACAGAGTGCTGCCACCTGAGACACCGAAACAGGGAGTTTTTCTGCCTTCTTGTCAGCAGCTTGTTTTAAAAAATCCCTACAACAGGATGAGAAAATGAGAACGACTAGAGAAAAAAAAACTTTTCAAAATGTCAGTACCCAGAATTACGCCCAGATGCTCAATAGAAAACCAGTCACTGAAAATGTGGAATTGGCATCATTGTATTTTGATGCACAGCAGAGAAACACTTCCAAGGCAGAACTGGAAAAGGACCAGCATCTGCTACCTTCTAATTAACACTTTAAACACAGCATTGCAGGTGGCTGAAACAGAACAATGCAAACCTGGAGCATACAGCATGCTGAGCCCCGCTCCACTGGGAGGGATCTTGCTCCCTCCCTCCTCACTGCAGAATCCATTCCAGAGCTGCCTGCAGTCTTTTGCATTTGTCTGCTTCTTCACTGCCTTGACAGCCAGTATTATAGTTATTTAGATGTTGTGTAACTGTATTACTTAATATTTGCACAGTGCTTTGAATATGTGAATTGCTATCCAGCTATTCAGTGTTATTATTTCCATTAGGATGAACCATAAAAGCATACTGAAAAAGACAGTGCTTAAGTCGAATAACCTCCTTTAAAAAGGAATAGCAAATCCATCAGGTCTTGTCAAGATGTTCCACTACCTAAATATTTGAAAATTGTACCTGCATTTGCATTACACATATATATACTTGGACATGCATATGATTTTATTTCAAAGATCAGTATACTGGCTTAACTAGTACTTTCGTTTATTACTATCAAAGAGAACATATAAAACCCTACACGGTGAATATAATAAAGATTTGGTTAAGTTAAAATTTAATAACATGTCTTAATGATAGTATTAAGAAAACCAACCTTGGAAATGAAATTAATTACATTCTTTGATGTTGCTCTGTCTCAACTCTGTACCTTGTACAGGTCAGATCAATTTTATCGATTCAGGGAAATAAGGCAGAAAGGTTGTACAAATGTAATTATACTATTAACATTTTAAAGACAAAAATTTTAATGTGTATACTGTAACCAAAGTAAAATTACTTTTCTAATTCCAGGATAACTGTTAAAAAGAGTCTTGCCTCTCAGTTTAAAACTAAGCATATGATAAATTGCATCAGTAGGACTACAATAGTATAGACTAATACTTTATGGCAGCTTGACTTGCTATATCAAGAATTCTGTGGGTTTGAAAAGCTGCATAGTCAATCAATTTAAAAAAACACCACAAACAACTGTTTTCTGGCCATATGGGCATAGATAATTCCAGTCCTCCCAGAGATTTATCTCAGAAATAAACACTAACTAGAATAAAGTTTCCTAATTCCTAATTTCCTAATTAAAAATAATTTTAATTAGAAAGAATTAGGATAGAATTAATTGAAAAGACATTACAAAGAAGACTGGTACTAGTTGTGGTGGATATAGAAGCATCTATGTTTGCACAGAGAGTTTTTTATAATGAATGGGAAAAAAGAACAAACCTACTTGTCAGAAGCCAGTCCATTTCCCCCAGCTGTAGCTTTTAATTTAATGAGTTATCCTTCTCTTTAAAATGTATGCCTCATTTAAAAAGATTGATAGATTAATATTGCTGAAGTGATAACTTCAAAGAACATGTCACATCTGATGACAAGGTATGTTTTCTTTAAAGATGAAATCAAATGAAACATTTGCTTTTTAACACACAATCTGAGGGTCTCAGTTCACATTTGTTGGTTCAGAGGAAGTCTGGAAGTACCCATGGGTTGAGCATTCTAACAAACTGTCAGGCAAGCTAGAGATTGTGAAAAAAAGGTTGGGTTTCATCAGTATATAGTCCAAATTTTTTGGACTATAGGCTTAAAGATTAATCAATGTTTGAGAAAAAGGATTAATCTGAGACTCATGTTGATATCTCCATCCTGCTGAACCAGTCCCTAGAGCTCTGTTATGGCTGATAAAGGAAAATGGGCACTCTTAGAGATTATTTATCCCAATGTAGATTGCAAAATGAAATAGACAGACCTCCATATGGAGAGACTGGAATGAATAGCAAAATTATGAGACAAATAGATTCCACATTGGCTCCAATACTGTTATCAGTAATTAATTGTCATGGTTGTGTGTAGAAGAGAAAACAAAATGTCTTGAACATTTCTGTGTTGCCTTCCTCTCACCACCTCAGTTAATAGAACAGTCTTAGAAGAGGAAAGGCAAGGACCTTAAATCCCTACATGAGGTTGTCTTAATGGCTGCAGATTTATTCAGGAATAGAATCTGAAGTTTAACATCCCATCCCTGGTTCTCCCAGCTGCCCTTACTTAGCTACTTGGCATTTCCCTAGGCCAAGAACCCTTGGGAAACTGCACTGGCTAAGGGAGGACATCCAGGAGAACAGAACGGCTTCTCCTCTTTCATCATTTTGAAAGAAAATAGGGGGAAAATTCCCCTAAAGGTCAAAGCAAAAATAGTTTATAAAAACCCACACCCAAACACAAAAAATCAGCTCTGTAGTGAGCACAATCTTCAGATTTGCTCCCCCAGCTTTGCCTCTGAAGCTTCCCTTCATGAGACCAATGAGGTAGCTGATACATAAACACCATTGCTGCCTCTGTCCTAGCATCCTTTCAGCCTCCATTTGGAACTTCTCTGCAGATTCTCTTTCTGTTATCTCTGTTTGTTAGATTTGTTCATCAAACACATCCAGAAGGAAAGGCAGAGTGAATCAAGCCTGTGCCATTATGAGGCTGTTTCCAGTCACCCTCTTCACTCAGTTTGTTAGCTCTGCTTTTCATGTGTTTCTTCCCTAATCACTCTGTTGGCCTCTGGGTGTGGACTGGCTCTCACAAGTGATACCCATATTGTTGGACAAATGGGTATAATGGGGAAAACTCAAACCCTGGACCTGTAAACATTCACATCACCTCCTATTTATTCCTGATTCTTATCTTCCTTTCAGTAGCAGTGTAGATGTTGCAAATATTCAATGATGCTTCTCCATGCAGGGAGCTCTGAAGAGCTCATCCTTCCTTGCAGAGCCTTACACTTTCACTTCTAAATTAAATCCTTGACAGCCTTGCACATCTGCCAGAGGACCTCTGCACAACACAAAGCACATTGTGGTTCCTCCCATGGCTGAAGGTCACATCTCAATTGGTTAAGGAAGAGCATATATGTTCTTCCAGATGCTTTTCATACACAATTTAAATATAGGCTGAGGTAACCTCTGTCTTTTTTTTAGACTAAATAATCTGAAACAGCAATAAGCTGTTGAAATTCCAGTCATATCTTCTATCAAAGATATGACTGCACTGTGCTCAGAAACACTGTCTGGGGACAGCCAAAAAGGACAAGTATGCTGCCACTCTTCTGGAACCTCCAGGAAGACTAATGAATCCATCATGGGAAGGTCAGAAAAGGCAGCACCACATCACTTCCAAGTCACTGCCACAGGAACACAGGAATTATTTTAATCTCAAAATTTCTCCTTCAATTGAGTGAGCAGCTGCCTCTGGCAGCCATGCAAGAGAGGTTTGGGCTGAAATAATTTAGCAATGTGGAAGGATGGAGCAAAGCAAGTGGAGAGAGAGATGGAGGGGGAAGCTGTAGTATAAAGTATATAAAGTTACACAGTTTATTTCCTCCACACCCACGATGGGAGGAAGTTAGAAGGAACACCTTTGTTTCAGAGAGAGTTCCTCTGAGAACAGATAATCAGAGAAGCTGTCATTTATCAAGTCACTCTGGCTGTCACTGTGCTGCTATTAACTCTGACTCAGTTCCAGCATTTCTGCATCAAATGATATTAACACCAGCCCTGTGGAAATCATTGTTTCTCCGTTATATCAAAAAATTATCAAATACATGTTATTCCTTTTTTCTAAATAGTTTCTGCTATTTGGTTTAGAAGCAAGCAAGAAATAAAGGAAGCAGGAGGAAGACAGTTCTGAGAGCACTGAACTGCAAACACAAATGTTTGGTTTATGTAGGGTGGACAGGTATGAAGAAAAAGTGACATTTATGAAAAAGCACTGATGGTCAACTTGAAGATGCCCATTGCAGAGGGGTTGGACTGGATGATCTTGAAAGGTTCCCTCAAACCCAAGCCATGCAAGTATTCTGTGAGCAGTCAGGTGGTTCTGAGGTAACCCTGAGGTGCACATTTTGCAATGCCCATTTCACTTTTAAGGCAAAATGAAGGAATGGTGTCCAATTACCCCTTTCTACAAACTGTCGCTAAGGAGAGTTGTACATCTGCTTTCAGAGTAGGGAAATATTCTCAATAGCAACATAATCTCCAACATCTTGGGGCTCAGTAAAGTGAAATGTATTTTTCACTAGGTAACAGTAGGATTGGAATAAATATACCCGTTTCTTCTCATCATGCCTGTGTGAGTTGAAGCATTAAACAGATTCCGCCTAGATTCCTGATCTGGAATGTATATTAAAACTGTTTAGATGTCATCAGTAACTAATATAAATTAAAAGTCAATTATTGGCATAGAGAGTTTTAAAATCTTACTTCTTAAAACAGATTATTGCAGCAATTAGCCTACAAACAAATTTTGTAGTGAAGAATCAGCCAGGTATTCTTCCAACTACGGAAAAGGTTAAGGTCCAAACAACATGGTGAAGGGCTTTCTGTTGAGGCAGAGTCAAAGTTCAGCTTGTTGAATGACAGCTGTGCAAGCTGTTTTTACACTAGCTCTGCAGAGGAAAGTCGTAGACAAGTGCAATGCCAAAATTTGGAAAGTATGCAACAGCCAATCTCCTAGCTTTGTAGATTGCTCCTCCAAACATCTCACCAAGGTTATTGTTCTCCACTTATTTTCTGTTCTTATTGCTGCACCCTAGTACCTCTACTTCAACCTGTCTATGAACTACAAGAACCAGAGATCTTCAAATTCCAAGGTGCATCAGGAAGCTGCAATTGTGCAGTGATGCCTAGGACTTCTGCCAGTGCAAAAGAAATTGTATTCTCTTTGAGCAGCTGCTGAAGGAGAAATACAGCCCTTTATCACACAGAAATGCATTAACTCTCTCCTGGCTGCCCACTGCTTCACATTGTGTGAAGCATCATTAGTCTTGTCTTCTCAAAACACTCAGAAAGCAGCAAGAGTGAAATTCCACAGTACCCAAAGGAATTCTACAGACAAACATTTGGCCTGTTATTAGTGTAGATGGCATGGAACTTCACATCCCACTGGATACGTGGCTGTCAGTAGGTGTTAGCAGGGGAGCAGCTGCAGTCTCCTCTGGAGCTGGCACACCAGGTCCTCTCTGGGAGCCCAGAGTGCTCCTTTGCCTCTGAAAGAAATCATTTCACTTCTGTCAGATAGTTAGGATGATAAAATAATTCAGAATATTGTGGGTGTTTCACCACATATTTGGTTTGTGTGAGGTATTTCCATATAGAGGGAAAAAACATGGCTTAATATAGAATTTGTAAAGGAAGGTTATATAACCTTCCCACGAATCTAACAGTTCATTTTATCTATTTTCAAGCTTAAGAGAAATACTTTGTTCCTTATCATTCATGTCTCTCTATAAATTTGTCAGTGGGAATGTGACAGTGTCACTCACTCAAAGGCAGCACTATCCCAAGGAATATTTTGCAAATGTTACATCACAGGAAAAATAAGTACCTGACAAACCCCATCCTTAGAGAGGTCCCTTGCTGTGTAGAAGCAGAGACAGCTTCCAATGCAATCAGTTGTCTAAGGATTTTTCCAGAAATAAGTATCACAAAGCCCTGACAATGTTTGGTGCTGTACAGCTGAGACCTAAGGTGTGGTCTGTGTCTAAAAATATTAAAGAACTTTGAGATAAAACTTGTGTTCAATACTTAATGCTTCATAGTTCTGGAAAATCTTGAGCTCTATGGTATATTTTCCTATTTCATTTTGAATGTATGTAATTTATTTAAATAAAAATGCTTCTACTTAGTAAATGTGTGTATATACATACTAATATATATGCATATATATATATAGGTATATATATATAGGGTGTGTTGGTACTGACTACTTACTTGCTGAGAATCCTTCCTCAGCACGTTATGATTTTAGCAAAGCCTGTGAAGGAAAGACAAAAAGATAGAGTGACAAAACCTCATGTCAAAGAATTTTCTTTTGTAGGATGAAAGGACAGGGAGTAGATTATTATGAAGACTGGAAGCAAAATTTAAAATAAAATAGAAAGAAACGGATGGGAAATTAGAATTTTTGGGCTAAATATGCTGTCACCTTTTCCTTAAAGGCTACCAGAAAAGTTCACAAGATGGATGGTTTATATTTCAGACAGTAATACTTTTTACAGTTTCTCCAAAACACATCTCTACCCCAAAGAGTACCTTTTCTCCCTCTATTATCCTAATATGAAACAAAATTGATTCTGACTGCAAGACTAGAAGATTACTGTAGTGAAAAACTCCAGTGACAGTAAAACAGCAACCTTTAAGTGCCTCAACATATTAGTAAACTCAACACTTTCATTTTCTTACAGATTTGAGTTGGTCTCTTTGCTATTATTTGTGTTAAAAGAGCTTCATGGGCATTTTTGAAGGCAAAAACATGGGCACTGTTAGTCTGTAACACAAACATCAAAACAATAAAAGAGATTTCTGAAACAGCCAAGTGTCTGCTCAAGGAACTAGGAGATGAAGACCATAATCCAGGGTGCAGATGGTTCCTAATTCTGATAAAACTGTAATTTCCATGTTCCTTTCTCCTCTGGTGACCTTAGAGCATTTTTGAGGGGGGAGTGCCATCCCCTTCTCCACATTTACACACATCTGGCTACAGTCTAGGGCAATTTTGCAGAAAGCCCATCTGCCTAAGTAAATGCATATTTCCATGTCCCTTCATGATAATTTAGGGGTGGTGAGCAATATTCCCTATATCTTATCCCTGCCTACATTTCCAGTTACAACACAAGTATCCAGAAAGAGACAGCTGTCAGCATAGTTAAACTGCATGCAACAGTAGACTGGAAAGATACTTGAGGGAAATTCCTTATTCCTGCCTCGAATTGCTCCATTGTCCAGAATTAATTCATTCATTAATTTCCCAGATTATTTTCCAATTTTATCAATTTCCAATTAATAAAATTGGAAAATAATCTGGGGAGAGACTTCATAAACATTTTGGTTAAAAACCTTTAGCTTCACTGGTGTATTCAAACTTCCAGTAATGTTTGGCTTACACATTTGATAAGAACTTTAATGGAAAGACCTTTCACAAAATGTGTTTGAGTAACAAAGAGAGAAATGAAGCATTTACAGGGCAAACAATAATACATATTTTTCACTGTACTTACTGTATATTTAACATTTTCTGTCACTGTTTGTAAAACTCACAGTACCAGGGCTGTTTCAACAGTTGAACTTTACTCAATGACTTTGTCAACTTCATTGTCTTTCAGCATTAGTCAAATATTCTCAATTAATTTTAGAGTAATGGGAATTTTGGAAAGCAAAGATTGTGGTGAATATTTGATGAAGTAATGGTATGTCAACAGTCTGAGCATGGCTTGATTATGGAAATGAAATTTAAGCAGGGAATTAAACTATTAAAGCAGAAAATGTCTAATTAAATGGAAACCATGCATTGACTTCAATTATTCTTTACACAAGAATTATTTTTCAAGTTCTATTTAAGTAGTATTATACAGCAACATATAATTAAAAATCTAATACAACCTTCAAATTACAAAAGGTATTCCACTTTTAACAGGAAATAGCAGCCCACTTTTAACAGGAAAAAACAACTTATGTGAATGATTTCTGTTAACTGAAACAAATATTTTCACTTTCAAAATGTATTTGATGTTTTAAGTTCAGCACACAGAATGCAGAACAGATTTCAAGGAAAAAAGTAAAAGAAATAAGAAAATGCATTCACAAGTGTATGAAGGATTTACATATCTTCTAGATAGTAGAGGAAATGCCCTCAGATCCTGAATGTTTCATAAACATTAGCATGCATATTCTGTAAAGTTTATACCCAAAAGCTCATCATCTGCATCATCGAGTCATTTACTGAATGCCACTCTCCCAGTTAACACATTTTAATAATTCAGTCCCAAATCAGGAAAATTGGACAAGATTTGCATTTACAAAAGATCATGAATAGAAGAAAGTCAGTCTGCAGATAGCACAGGCACTGATGGCAATGCTTGCCAGCCCTTAATGTCAGGGACAGGCATGACAGATTGGTCACCTTATTTTCCAGGAGAAGATCATAGAATCATAGAATTTTAGAATCATAGAAGCCTAGAATGGTTTGGGTCAGAAGGGACCTTAAAGATTATCTCATTCCAACACCCCTGCCTAGGGTGGGGATATCCTTCACCAGAGCAGGTTGCTCAGAGCCCCATCCAGCCTGCCCAGCCAGGGATGAGGCATCCACAGCTTCTCTGGGCAATGTGGGCGGGTGCCTCACCACCCTCTGATGGATATACATGACATACATTGCACCCTCATATATTTAGGATGCTTTATCCTGATGCCCAGCTTTGTCCTCAAATGAGACAAACAATTCAAATATTCTATCAGCAGTCCTTGGGTCATTGTAATGTCTCAGAGGCCCAATGACAGTGTAGGATGGTGGTGAGGCTGATTAAACAAAGAACAGAGACTGGTTCCCCATCTCATCCTCATAACTGAGTGTATGATCACTGAAAGAAAAACACAGGGATAGTTTATTTCTTTAGGAATAATCTTTCCAAGGAGAATGAACTTTTGTTCACAATTGATAAGTGATTTCAGGTGTAAAAAACCCATTAAAAATGAAAATTAATTTTCTTCATTTTTAGATGAAAAAATGTGATGTTTTCAATTCAAAACCCTTTTTTTAAAATTCTGTTTTTGTTTTTATATGTAATTTGATTCCCAAGTAGAAAAATTGATTGCTTGAATATCAAAGCAAAAATTCTGTTAGAATTACATCTTTTTAGTCTACTTACAATCTAACAACCACAGAGTCCACTTAGACTAGCTAAAGATGGGAGACATAGGTAGTCAGCAATGCAGTTTCCTAGCAGTTTAAATTTTCCCAAGCTATTTCCAAACATGCACACGAGTGATTGAAAAGATCTTAAGAGTGAGACCTCTGACCACATCATGAAGATGTCTGACCCAAACCTGACATGTCTGAGGGACACCTCAGAAGATTTTGCTTGAAAATGTAATGCTTGCTGCAAAAAACTTTTATATTTTTAAGTTCAATTAATTTCTCACGGGTTGTTTGGTAATTTTATGCATGGTCCTAAATAGCCTGACAATACTATACTCTTGTTAAAACTACCTGGAACTCATCCCATGGCACACACAGAAACAAAAACTGATGGCAAATTCTTCTCAGAGCACCTGTAAAATCAGGAACATGAATAACTAAACATCAGAATAGCACAATTATTTTAAAAATTGTTCCAGCTGGTTAGTATAATTACCCATGTCACCACAAACCAATTTTTCCAGTGGTGTTTGCATCTCCAGATCAGCACTAAAGTGCTGAGTATAGCTAACACATTTGGGGCATCAGGGAATTTAAAGACTGAGAAAAGCTGTTGAGGAGAGAAAGTAATGGTGTTTAATACCAAATGAGATCTAAAGAAACCCATCAGTATGAAATGGGTTGTGTAGAATATCTCCCAGTATGGCAATTGCATTAATGAGCATGCAGTCTCATGAAGTCAAGTTGTTACAGACACTGGACTGTGATACTAATTACACCCCGTGAAATAGAAACAACTCAGAAATGTAGAAAAGCTGCTCTAAATCCTGCAGCCAGCTCACACGTAGATGCAGATTCACTAGGACGATATTGGCGTGAGTTTTCTTGTTCCCCAGGTTCTGACACGGGAGAGTTAACATGCATGGATCGACAAGAAAAGGGGTCAGAGAAATACCTTTGCTAACATGGGGAAGAGTTCTTCAGCTGTAGAGCAGAAAGCCAGGTCAATAATGCATGATTCAGGACATCCTATGATGGTAAAAGGACCTGAACACAGGAAGTTCAGACCTAGGATTCAGCAAGATACAGGTAGGAACCACAATTCACTCTCTGCAAGCTGTAAGAGAGTTTCTGACTCTAACACCTCTGTACATGGCCCAGCCAACATCTGCAAAACAAACCAAATCTATCCAAAACCAACTTCTGTGAGTGTAACACACTTCCGGCAGCACATGGGTGGAAGCTCTTACAGCTGCATGGTCCCAGCACAGCCAGACTCAGAGCTCTTCTTAGAGCACTAAGGAAAGATTATTTCCCTTCGACCCTTCTTTAGTGATGCTTTGAAGTCCTAATAGACTTTTGCTCCTACTCCTTAGAGACTCACATGTGGTTTCTGACACCTATAGGATGGAGTAATTGTTTTAAACTAAAAGAGGGTCAATTTAGATTAGATATGAGGAAGAGGTCTTTTATAATGAGGCCACTACGCATTATCCAGAGAATGCTGGATATCCCATCCCTGAAAACATTCAAGGTCAAGTTGGACTGGGTCTTGAATAGTTGAAGATATCTCTGCTCCTGTCAGGGAAGTTGAACTATGTGGTCCTTGAAGGTCCCATCCAACCCAAACATGATTCTATGGTTCTACATTGCTGCAGATCTGCTTTCAGCTGTTTGAGCTCAACAAGTACACAACATCACCAGCTGAACTAAAAAATATTCAGGACAAGGAGTCGAGACAGAGGAGATCAGGCAGAAAGAACACAAGGATTTCTCTAGAATTACCCTGTCACAGTTCATTCTGACCTAAGGCCACAATTCTCTCCCTTTTTTGTCATTATATTAGTTTTGCTGGTTATTTTTGTAGAGCAAATTTCTTCCTTGTCCATTGAAATGATTGGCCAAGTATATGTAGTCTCTCAGTAGACTCCATCTCCATTCACGTCCCCTTTTTGGAAAGGAACACATCACCTGCCTTCTCTTTGCATTGGAACAAAAATGCTGTAGGAAAATGCAAAGGGAAAAGAGGACTCTTCTCTGGATAAATTACATCCTTAATATGACATATTAGATGTCATGTATATAGTTGATGCCTCTAAAAGCTGTCCCTACATTTCAGTATTGTCTTGCTGTTGCCAAGGAGTCTTTTTGTAAATACTTGCTTTTGGAAAAATGTAGTGACAAAACACTTTCCAGGTTTCCATGACTGCTGCAGTGTTTAATTTATTTTGATTAATTTTGTGTTTACATCTGCTTTCAGTCTTTGAGAATCCACCTAGCCTATGCTGATCTCCAAAAAACTGATTGGGAATTTCATGTTACAGTCTTTGTCTAAATGAAAAAAAAAAAAAGGGGGGGGGGGCGGCATTTGATTTTGTAATTCTTCCCCCTGAAAGACTTGTGAAGTACAGGATGTAACTATAGCAGATATGAATAAGAAACAGAGCTCCCAAGTCATCTATGTTGCACAGCTATTTCACTGGAATACGAGGAGCTTTTCCTTTCATTGTCTCATCATAGTTTGTTCCAGCTCTTGGCCGGTAGTATTTCCTGTAACCCTCATAACCCATATGAAGCACAGAAGAAAAGACACACAGTTTTAACCTCCATTCAGCAATACACAGAGTGCCCTTATTGCTAACAAAATTAAAACATGTGATTCAATTCCTTTGAACAACTTTCTCAATGTTATCTTCTCAATTCACGTCTTCCCTTTCATATTTGACATTTGACATCCTTTTAGTTGCAGATCTAATTTCAGCTACATGGCTAAAACACTGGGTGTGTCTTTTTAATCATCCTTAGTCATGAACCAGCTGAAAAGATTCCTGCAATGGGTGAACCACACAAAACTTACACCTGCAAAATTGCATGCTTATTGCAGATTTCCTCTCTGGTCAAGTGTGTGAGTACAAATCCATGTTAGTACATGTTGTCCCTGACAGCCACATAGTTTGAAAGCTGCTTGAGATTTCCTAAGAGCATTTTCTTCAAGGGAAAATATAAAAAAGTAGAAGCAAAGATAAGCCTGTTGTCTTCCTCTCCAGTCTGTTTTCAAAGGCAATGATACTCAACTATTCCTGCACTGAAGCATAGCAATGAGGAGACTTCTCCCATCTGGCCTCAGCTGATTCAGACACAACTTTCGGTCTTCTGGCTTTTCACCCCAGTTCATTACATGAGGAGAAGAAGTTGTGCATGTTGCTAACTTTCCAGTCTGATTTTTGTGTGAATTTTGGATAAGGATCTGCCTAGGCTTTAAAATTGGCTGGAAAAGTCCATTCTCCTGTGAAGAGAAGAAGCTTTTGCCCCTTCTATTCATTTTTACAATGACTTTTGGGGACATCCAGAAGGAATCAATTCACCAATTTTTACAAAATTTAACACATTCCAAAATTTCCAAAATTTTTGCTGTTTTACATAAAAGCACATTTGAAAGGCAAAATATGCGTAGTTGCAGTGATTCCTGGTTTTCCTCTTTACTACTTCTGGGTTTCTTCCTTTACTGCTGTGTCTCCTCCATTTCCTATGTCCCTCTGTTTAAATATGAAATTAAATAGTTTCCAGATGCAATTTTACTGCTCCCTTACCCACATAATGAAAACTAAAAGACACTGTAGAATCCCTGTTGAGACACCACCATCAATAAGTTTGGCAAATAACTGCGATAAAGTTGTTTTATTGCTCTGCTGATTTAAAAAGCAAGTCATGGAGAACTGAATGACGTGCAATAATGGTTTAATAGTAACAGATTCACTTTGGGGGTGTCATGATATGTCTTGAGAACTTTTGTTTAAAATATTCATAAAAACACATAGGATACAGTTTGGCAAGTGAAATCTTTCCTAGGCTATAAAGTCTGTGGATTAATCCAGTTATATTTGTGTGATAAACAAGGCAGCTGAGAAAAATCACACCATGTTTATTCCTAAAGCCAAATACTTATACAAATTTACTTCCATTTTCTTTAACCTTTTAATAAAGTCAGTTTGCACCTTTTTGGTTTGTAATAACAGGATTTAAAAAAACCTTACAGATTTTGCATTTCATGTTGAAGCTAATTTGATGCTTCTGTCAGAGATTATTTACACCTAGAAGTCAGAGTAAAATGACAGACTCTGGAAGGCTATAAAAAGGAGTTTATCTTTCTAATCCTAAATTTTAAATGCAGTAAAAGTTTAAGATTCAAAGTCACCTATGTGAATCTGTCTAACAAATTGTTAGTCTCTCTCATAGTTTTTTTCCATGAGGACTTTACTCCTCCCTTTAAACAAAATAGAAAAGAATTTGGGTTTTATGGTTCAGACACACTATATTTTTACTGAAGCCTACCTTGGACCAGGTAATGCTTTTGGAAACAGAGTATGAACCAATATGGATGGAAAACATTAATTTCTGTATGCAAAATTTTTCATGTAAATTCCATATTTCTGCATGTATTCTTAGAATGGTAACAGGTACACCTGATCAGTGTAAATGAGGTCAGAACTCAGGTCAGGGAGTAAACCAGTTCCCTTCAAAACCACACAGTACATCAGGATTTACATAGATGAAGAAGATTATATTGGGCAAGTAATTTTCAAAACCAGGGAGAGTAAGAATGACCTAAACACGAGACTTTAAAAGGAAAATAAAAAGAAAAAAATTTAGTAGAAATTAGCAACCTAAAACCATTTGGTAACAGCTTCAGCCTTCCTAACATCCCCATCTGTGTGCACAAGGAAGGGCAGAGGAAGCCAGTTACCTGCCCACAGCTCCTCCTCAGGAAGGCTGCTCTCTACACCTGCACTCCAGACCTCTTGCCTTGCAAAGTTCTGCCCCAGCCAGGACACGGGAGCCCCTTGGCCTCCAGCTTCACTGATACAACAGCACATAACCTGAAAAGTCCCTTCTCCTGGTTCTTCAATTTCCTTTCTTCCACACTCAGCCCAATCCCAGGTCACTGCAGCTGTTGAGCTATTCCTTATTCTCCAGATGAACACCAGCTCTTGCTGTATGGCACCAGCTGGATTCTCCCTTAACAGGACCATGTGACAGCATCCACTTGTTTTGTGGTGCAAGTTCAATCAGCACTGGCTTGACCCAAGGTGAAACTTGTAGCAAAAGCCTGTAGCTGCTGTCAGAGGAGAAGTGTTTCTGTTATGTCAATGATGCTTTTGCTCCTTGCTTTCAGGAAGGATAAAAAAAAACCCTTTCTCTTCAGTCTGAAACCCTTCATTTCAGCAGCTTTTCCTTCCCTTTTGCTATTGCACTCAAAAATGCTCATTTTTTTAAAGAAAGGACTACTTTTCCTTGGAAACACATTCCTAGCCTCCCCAAACCCTCCTGATTTTCTCATTTGCAGTCATTTGAATGAAATTAGCCACCGCTAAAGGAATCTTTCAACATCTGGCATTTAAGAAAAATAGCATAGCAGGAGACAGAAAACAGTTTTAAAATTTATTTTAGAGTAGAAAACTCTGGTCTTTGAAAGAAGCGCTTACCATGTTGAAGATCAGATGAGCTCTCAGCTTCCAGTAGATATAGAAAAGTCTATATCCTTTTCACTGGGATTATAGAGACCTGTCTTAAAATCTAAATGCTGCCATGGAAACTGTCTACATTCTTTTACTCAGTGGGAAAAGTATTCTGCAAAAATTTCTGTTCCAAACATATTTTTATTCTATCTCAACCCATTGAGGCTGTAAAATGGAATGGGCACAGCTCCTTGAGACGGTCATGAGGAGTTGCAGTACCAGGATGCAATCTGCTTAGGCCACCTCCCATACTGAGATAGGGAGATACATGCATTTGATGACATCATTTTGCATATAGTTGTCTGTAGGAATAAATCACTAACAAATGATGTAATGAGAGAAACAGGATGACGTGGTTTGTAATAAATTGCAAAATTCGTATGTTGGGCCATATCAGGTGGAGATTTCCCAATTAGACCATTAAACATGTTTGTCCTAATAGCCCCAAGTCAGACCACAGCATAACATAGGTGAATAGATCAGAGAAGATCACCTTCTCATTTCTCATGCATCAAGGTCTGTGAAATTAGAAGAAATAACATAGTGCAATAGATAAAGAAGCCATTAATAGTCCACAAGAGAGAAGCTCACATTGCTGAGTGGACAGTTTGGCAAAAATATTCTTTTCCATCTCTAATTCCTGGGAGCCTGTGGAAAAAGCTATTGACTAGATAGAGATGAAGTATGAGTAATTTCATTATGTCACAATTTTATGCTTAGCATCTGGAGATTACTCTGTCTCCAAAGTAAGAAACTCATATATGACTACAATGAACAAAGAATCTGATTCTCATCTTCATTAAATTATGTCTTCATTGCTATAATTTCAGTCTATTTTTTCTCCTAATATTCAGTCATACTAAAATCAGCTGATTCAGGATGTGAATAGCTAATTAGATTTGCATGATTTCATGCATCTCAAAGAGGGAGCTGAAATTTGCCTGAATTTCTCTTAAAAAAATAGCTCTAAAAGCGTTGAGATGTATTGCTTTGTAAATAAAACTTGTTTTCATATTCTAATCAAGTGGAATAGACAGCTTTGTGCCTCCTGGTTAACTGTATGATTTAGGTTACTGACTGGTTTCATTAAAGGTCAAGAGACAACTTTCTTTTGTGGCACTGAGATATTAGAGAAGTTAAATTATGAATCACACAGTCTTTGGTGTGATAGCCTCCACCACCAGACATGTGGAGCAGCTAGAAGTGTTATCTTCTACAGACACTTGTCCAACTGTCCCACCACCCCATTGTATGAAATCTCTTGGCTGCCTCACTGATCAGGGTGTATTAAAAATCTGAGTAACAGCAATTTGAATCAGAATTAAGCATTTGGAGTGACAAGGCAAAGTTGGTTTGGACCTCAAGGCATATTGTGAATGTTGAATATCACTGCCAGGTCAGACAAAGAGATGTTTTAATCTGCTGACTCCAGAGAGGTCAGTGAACAAGTCAGGTCATACACAGATTTTCATTCTTTTTCTGTCTCCCTCTCTGAAGTTTCACAAGTACTTATTTCCTTTTCCAGCCAACTCACCTCAAAGCTTGTAGGCAAAGCAAGTACAGAGTGGGAGCTCTGTACTTCAAAGACAAGTTTGCGCTAATTTGCCTTGAAGGGTGGTGTAAATTTATTTGAAAACAAATACTTCTTGGAAACATTTCTCATAGAATCATAGATCTGTTAAATTTGGGAAAGACCTGCAAGATCATAGAGTCCAACTTCTATTTTCTGAAACACTGTTTTCCTTGAGGTGGGATAAGGATTTGCCATTAGTTCTCTTCACCACAGAGCTTAAGATACGTATCATTGCTAATTGTGTGGGCATAAGACCTCCACAAGTGTATCAGCATCCTATTTTATCTGCTTTGTTCTCACACAGACAAGAATCTAATTTTAAGAACAGGTTTTCCAATTACAGTATAATTTATGTGATAATACTTCAATATTATTTTGGATTATAGCAATTAAATTACAATCCTAGTCCCTCCAGTGGTCACTGTGGTAATACCACTGACATCAACAGAAGCCAGATGAGGAACAAAGGGAATGGCAAAGCCATTGTTTGCCTGGGCATCACTTCTACCAAGAGAAGTTTTCATGCTCATGCCTAATTCGTTTCCTGTAAACAGTCAAACACCAGGTATATAGGCAAAATGGAAAAGTCCCTGGTTCCATTTACTGGTGTGGTTTGAAGGTGAATAGACTGCATTTAAACTGGTGTAAGATCCATCCAGGGCCCATTTCTTCATTACCTGGACTGTTCCCTCTCCACAAGCCTAGCACCCTCTACACTATACAGTTCCTTCTTTTGAGATGCAGTGACAAGGGACATGTTGTGTCAGCTCAGCCATCCTGCTGCCCAGGACCATAGGCTGAGCTGTGACTGACTGTCTCAACCTTCCCATTTCTGATGTACAGTGCATCCCCTGGGTCTGCAACCTGACAGTCAAAAATAATAAGTCAAAAATAAATAAGTCAATATCAGTCAAAACAGATTTCAGTTTCTAATCACATATACCTTTCTCTCAGCCATCTTCTTCTCCACATTTTCCCTACTACTGATTTTTCCTGAACTGAGACTACACACAGCTGTAATGCTAATGTCACTTCAGACTAACCTCAGCCCATTCCCCAAAGATCTTGCTTGCTCCTTCCCTGTCAAGGTTGACATTACACAAAAATGGTAGGCCTGAATTAGACTGAAGGTTCATCTCTCTGATGCTCTGACAGGTACATGGCCTCCAACAATTTCTGAGATTTTTTTGAGACACACTGGGATGGCATTCAGGTTCCTAAATATGAGTACCTGCTGCTACTTCAGATCCCTATGTGTGTTCTTGGCAACCAGCTGCTTCTTCAGGAGGTCACCACTCTTCCACAGGTGCTGTGGCATATCTTTCAACTCCAGGCAGATGTGTCATGTATTTTAAGGTACCTATTTCTCACAATAAATCCCAGAAGTCATGTCTCTATATTCAATACTCTCTGATAAATTTCTGGTCTATCTATTAGTCTGCTCTTTTTAATTACACAGTTTTAGCTCTAATCTCATAGCAAGAAGGTTCAAAATTTTTAAGAAAAATTGCATGCTTTTGTTGGTTATGAATTTGCTATTGCAGTTAATCTGAGCTGAAGCAGAGGTCTCTTGCAGCCATAGGACAGATGCACACAGGTATAGTTAATGCTTGCTTGCCTTAAAGCCATACCTAAGCACACTAAAATACCATCACCATCCTCAACAAAGCATATTATCACATAACAGTGTATTGTAAGGCAAGTTAAAATTTAAACAATAGCCATAACTGCAGAAAAACAATAGTGACTTGAGATATGGCTTCAATAATGGGATGCACAAAAAAACATGTGCAAGTACTAAAATCTGCAAGAGAAGAACTAAGGATGTACAGTGGGCAGGAAGGGAATCTGATAGAACTGGAATTACTGTACAATAAGTAAAACCCCTACAAGATCTGATCACAAAACCAAATATCAAGATGAGAATATCTCCCTTTTTGTTTTGGGCTTGGGGCAGAAATACATAAAACTTCAAGGATGGATGAGAAATAACAGGAAACACAGTCCACTTCAGTTCTGGCTTCCCACATAGTGAGCTTTGAGGACCATCAGAAACTGTAGCCATCACTCTGGACTGAAACAGTATGAGTTCTGCATGTATACTCACAGCTATAACTCAGGATAAGTTTATAAAAGACAATTTTGTTCTAGATGTGGTGGTAATTAAATTCTTTTCAATGTCATTGATGATTATACAGACCTCCATCAATTCCCGCTCTTATCTATGTGTTTAAAGAGCTCCTGTGTATTTATCTGTTCAAAATATGGAAGAAAATTTTTAACTTTAAACACCTGTAATGTTTTCCCAAGCATTTTTCAGTTCTGCTACAGCCTTTTAAGGTGGAGGAAATAGAATTGCTAAAATTTCAACTCACCATGGCCCAAGTAGAGACATAACAACATCCATAGATGCTCATTCTGCTCTTTCCTTACTAAATCCTAACAGCTGACTCTCCATTTTGGCTGCTTACAGCATTTCTTGTGGCTATGGCAGAACAGGCCATTCTGGCATTGTGAGGTGCAGGTTAATTTCTGCTGTTTCACAGGGTTTGTATATTATATTGCATGGACTCCTCCAATGCACAGATGAAGTTAAATCATATTTATTTTTGTTAGTGTAGGATTAACACCTTCAGTTGCAAGTAACTTAAACCAGGATTTTTGCCTAATTAAATCACTAGCTCAGTTATTCTCCCTGAACTTGACTATGATAGAGGGAGAAAGAAAAGAGATACCCAGAAGGGAGCATAACTTTTTGAGAGTGTTCATATAACACCACAGAGAAAAAGGGGCTTGGGCTTTCTTAATATCATTCTGGCTGTACATTGGGATACACACAGTACCATATCCCCTCACAATGAAAAAGTAATTCATCTAAGTGAGACCAAGAGGTGCATTTATATTCCTTTTCACTGCTGGTTTTAATACACAGTTCCTTTTGGGGTTTGCTTGGTTTCTTTGAGTCTCAGTCCTCCACAGACTTCCCGGGACTCAGCTATATATTATATAGCTTATTTTATTCTTCCCACTGCTCTGCTGGCTGTAGGAGTTCAATACTGTTAAGTTCCAAATTATTGTTCATTATGGAAAATGTGTGAAGAAAAAAATAAAAGAACTGATCACAACAGAGATTGTAGAATACTGTATGCATAATCCATCAATTCCATTAATAGTATATTCTTGCCCTTGATAGCCACCATGATGTCAAAATACTCTGGATTTCCTTCTGCTCCAGTGTCTTTGCAGTGTTACAGATTTAGAGTTTCAGATATCTGGATTTGGGATATTTTTTCCTATCTTTATACTTCTGCAGGACTAAGAAGTCTTGATATCTTGTGCTTAATTTTAGATATTCTGAAGGTTTATTTAGCAACAGCAATAAAAAGGTAAAGATATGTCAAGATTGTAATCAAACATTAAGAATACTCATGAGTGTAGAGATTTTATGGATAAACTGATATAAATATATATAATGATAGGATACTGCGGAAATTGAGTTTAAACATCCTGTTTCTCCTAGAGCATAAATTGCTGTTATTCAAGCTGAGTAAAAAAAGAAGATATCTATCCCTAATGAAAAAAATCATCAGCTCTTCAGGATCTTATTAGCACAATTTAGGTTTCAATTCCATGAGACTTCAGGAAGATTTAGATAAAATATCACACAGTAAGTTCCCTGAAATTTAAATATTTCTACAGTATTTGTTTTGCTTCTCTTTACCAGACATGAAAATCAGTTTATCTGCAATGTTTGAGTGGAGTAGTTTGTCACGTTGCTCCCTGAGCCTGACAGTCACTGACATTCTCATTTTCATTTTCCCATAGCTGACAATAATTTACCACATTTGTCACCCTCATTGATTTTACTAGCTGTGGATCTAATATTTCCACCTTAATACAAGCAGAACTCCTCCAGGTCACCCAAGTAATGGCAGATAAACAGAGTCTTACACAACTTCAGGAATAAACAGGTTTTTCTTCTATAAATAGTCATATATAAACAAACAAAATATTATATATATACACATTCCCATATTTTACTGAAAATAGGCATTTTTCTCCTATGTATCTATTTCACTACCAATCAGCCTCCTAGCTACAACAAACCAATTGTCTTTGTCTTCTAGCATTTGTTTTCAGGGGCACAGAACAGCTCTGTGCTGCTGAGAGTACATTGATGTGTTGGCAATGTGCATATTTAGCTCAGTTGAGTTTAGCTCAGCCAGTGTAGCCCAGCTGTGTGTCCTGTGCCTTGAGCAGCCCTGAGAACACAGCAAGAACTTCAGCCATTATCTCAGAGTTTGATTATTCTATTGACTTTTTTTTTGGTGCCTAGGAAAAGGCTTTTTGATGTGGGGATCAGGGGAATGCATGGACTGCTGCTGAGGGTGGGCCATGAGCCAGATTTTATTCTGTCAGAATGGGCAAGCCGTGGTGAAAGCTGCCCAGAGAGCCTCCATCCTTGGAGATACTCTGAACCTGCCAAGACACAGCTCTATATGACCCTGCTTTGAGCAGAGGGTTTGGAGTAGACAATCTGAAGAGGTACCACATCAACTATTCTGTGATTCTATCAAATGTTCTACAACAGCCATCCCCAAAAGAACTACTGCACCATGGAGTGCACTCTGGAGTAGGGGTTTACACCTATCCTTACTCCCAAGAAGAGAAAACATCTGATGGAGCTGGTACATCTGATGGAAGAAGTACCACAACACTACACCAGGCACTGTTGAAGATTGCACACCGTCATAACTCAGACCACAGTAACTTTTTGCAGGGAAATGAGATTTTTTTTCAAACAATTCAGGATCTGACTCTGACTGAAAGCAACAGGAAGAAAGTGCAGTCCCGTTCTGCAGCCTCACACAATATTCATCTCATGTCTGAGCAGCACCCAATCCAAAATTATGTCAGGTATAAAACACAGATTTTTGAACAATCAACATCTACCCAACATTTCTTCACAACCTCTACTCCTCTCCAAACTGGACTTTTTCATGTTAACACAGAAGCAGGACACTTAGAACTATCTACCAACATCAACTGCTGTTATCCTAGAGATGGTGTCTTATGATAGCAACATAAATGTGTCACAACACTGATAGGACTGCTGCCCTTCAGTCACATCTTTATAGATATGCAGCAGCCACTGACCCAATTTCCACGGCTTTGGCTTTGTCTTGGGCAGTCTGTCTATACAGAGGAAAGTCATTTCATAATGACAATGAAATGTCTTCACACTACTCTAAGCTGGGACGATTTGGAGAGCCCTGTGCTCCCTCTTGCTTCTGAACTTGGAGTTGGTTGGTGCAGGTAAAATGAGAGGAAGTCCTTCATTATTTCATTATTTCCTTCATTATTTTATCATTCCTTCATTTCCTTCATCATTCCTTCATTATTTCCCCTTCATGCTACTGGGAACTGAGGTACTGAGTGAAGGAAAACTTGTCTCTCTTGCTCACAGATGAACAACACATGCACGTCCTGTGTTTGAGTATTTTCAGGCTCTTTATAAAAATAAGTGATAAAACAAAACAGCTTGCTTCCTTGCTTCAAGATTAAACACTGGCACAGCCAGAATTTCACAAAAAATTATTCATACCATCAATTTTTAACTGAGATTAATTGACCTTTCAGTACTGTGAACTAATAAGGCTTTCAAGGAACGGTACAGGATTAATTAGAAAGGGGAGCTCTCAATGGTTGCTAAGAAACAAGTATATATTTGTAATCACTTTTTTACCCTTGGCAGCAATGCCTTGTCATAGATTCAAGAATGTTTCTCTCAGAACAAATCCTAGTCATTTTCAATTAGCAGGCTAAGAATTTAAAATCTAGTTGCTGATTAGTATAACAAGACAGGAGGAGGTATGTCTGCTGAAGTAAAGATAGAGATTCACAAATTATATCTATATTACAGGCCTAAATATCACATGCAGGTCTGGGCATGCTGAATTAGCAGGTCCGCAGCATGGTTTTCATCTAGGTCAACTAACAATCTCACAGGGAAAAGCAAGGCATGGATACGGGGGTACCATGACCAGGCAGATCTTCCAGCATGCAGCTCAGATTCAATCACCTTCCCTTAGGATATCCAAGACAGCTTTGTCCTGCTGACTGGCTTCTGTGTCTTGGTCACAATCTTGCTTTAGCTGCAGCTACAGGATAGCCATGGAAATCTGAACAAGTCAAAGAATAGATAAAAATCAAAAAGCAAATAGACTACTGAAAGATGGGACACTTTAACACCTTTGCAATTTTCCCTCAAAAATGACGTCTCAGTTATGATTGTCTTTGTGATACGTAATTGCACTTCTTTATTTTGAATATTCCCTAGTCCGTTGCAATGTGTGCCTTGGAAAACAACCCCTTAAAATCCTGCACAGCATTCTGTTTATGTGAATTGTTCCTTTACCGCCATGTAGCCACTTCCCATGGGTGAAGTTAGGAATGCGCTGAAGCATTTACAGAACTTAATGGACTGCATAGGAATATGGGAAATCAACTGTATCCAGAGCACTTCCAAAACATGAAGACTAATAAAACCAGAAAACCCTAGAGATCCCTTTTTTATTTTCACTGGAAAGGATTACTAGTAACAAAAGAGCAAGATTTTTAAACAAAAACATTACATTCATAGTAACGTTCCTTTTAAAACAGTGTCTGCATGTAAAGAATGACCTTCAGCTTTTATGAAAGATATTTTTTCAGGGCCCTGCACAGATTGGTTTTTGATACACAACCAAAAATCCAAAATTTGAAGCTAAACTGAAAGTAAGCAAGTTATAAATCACACAGGAAGGTCGTGAGAGGGAAGTACCTGGATCATTTGGGAAGCTGGTCTTCAAGAATCACAGAAGTCTGAGAACAATCTTAAAGACAGTGATTCAGGACCTCGCCCTGGTTAACCTAGTGATAAAAATACCAAAGAGATCCCTTAATCAGAGGCTGGGAAAGTTTGTATTTTCAAATTGCTGGAACTTCCAAAGGGGATGGAAAAAGTTTTGTTATTGTCTACTGATTGCATCTGGGTTTGCCATATTTACATAATGGATTTATTTTTGTCTCAATGCACAGAATATTTTCAGGAATGGAAGAGAGGTGTTGCCTTCCTCTGAAGCAACAGAAGTAGTAGTATAATTAGTTATGCTGAAATGGATCACAGCTAGGAACAAGGGATTGTGTCTCATCAGATCTCGTCCCAAGGTCAAACGCTCTATCAGATCTGTCAGGACTGAAATTTTACTTGAATAAGTCTGGCAGTTTGTTTTTCTAGGATTTCTTCTAAAGCACAGGATCTAGGTCATCTTGAAGACTATTTATTTGTTTTACATAAATGTCATTGAGGGAGGATTACTGGTCCTCATCTTTCTTCCTCTTCAATTTACTGAAACAGATGCTCTATGTGCTCTGTGGGATGTCTATCTATGATACAGGTCCCAAAGATCATGGAGATCTGAATTTTCTAGTCCAGGAATAATTTCCCATCCCATACTTTCTTTTTCTTAGGTATTTGGGAATAAGACATTGACTCTTCAATGTAACAAAAAAATTATGCTTCAGAGGGTAAAATGGAAAATAAATTATTTCAGTTTACTTTCCATTTTACCCTCTGAAGCATTTTACCCAAAGACCTAACAGCCCAAATCAGACCCTACTACACATTGAGAGCCAGATGGGTCAGTGTTTTTCAGAGCAACTTTCTGGCCCTAATCATGGGGACCATAACCTTCTCTCAGAAAGTCCCTAGACACATGCAAGATACACACAATTATGCACATGAGGTTTTTTCTCCAGGATGCCCCTGTTCTGATGACACTCCATGAACAGTTATAGACAAGAAAAGCCTGCAGTGAGAGGTCTGCCATGCCATGACAGCCACATCACATTTTCACTACTGCTTTATGGAAGTAGCCATCATCATCCTGTAGGGTATAAAAGACCAAGACAGTTGTGATGTCATTACGACATCACAAGTAAGGTGGTCCATGAAACTCTGTCTTGGCTTTCCTACCTTCTCTTCTAGAGAGTCTGTTCAAAAGCAGTTCTTGAAATACTTGTTTTTTGCAAGAATCAAAGGATAGCCTTTCCCAAAGACATAGTGTATAGCTTTTATATGAATGTCAGAGTGGCTCAGGTCACCCTAAAAAAGGTTACAGCAAGTCATGCTCTGATGTTGGTATTTAACCTACTATGTACCACAGATGTCATATTAAAAATTTAGAGACTCTGGTAGATTAATATTGGAGTTATCTTAAAGCAGAAGCATACTGAAACTAATACTAAAACACAGAGACATTTTTTAAAAGCATCATATTTCTTATTGCATTTTATTACGCCCTTTTCAGCTTTGTGGAATTTACTGTCAATACTAATGCAGAGTATTGTCTTTTTTTTAAAGCTCTGTCATGGTTGAGGAATAGCACTCCCCAGCTCAGTGCCCCTGCCCAGATTCTCACCAGCAGATGTCACTTGCTCACTCCCTTCTCCTTTCCCACTCCAGGGATGGGGTTGAGATTTGGTGGCATGCAGGGGGGGGCGTAGGTGGCCCGAAGTTTGGAGTCCGGCTAGCTGAGGACGAAAGGCCGACGCCCCTCTGCAATTCCTGGCCAGCACCCTTCGGCGTCTGATGACCTCGGGCTGCGCTGGCTGCGGACTGGCTTACACCGCTGGTATTGGGGAGGAACGGAGCTGACCATTTCACCAGGGGTTAAACGTCGGTTTATTGAAGGTGTTGCAGGATCCAAACGCGGGGAAACCAACCGGGAAAAGTTTCTCAATAGGGGATGAAACAGGATTATAAAGGAGGGGGGGTGGGTACAGACGGAACCAATCGGGAAAGGTGAGGGGATGAACTTCACAGAACTGACACTCCATGGAGACCAATAATCAAAAGGTAAGGGAGGTGTCCTGGGACCCCAGCCAACCAACACCTCCAGAGAGGAGAAGGTTCTCGAAACCTGGGAGGAGAAGGGGGTGATTGACTGGGCCCAGGGAGGAGACAACTTTCACTTATAAGGGAAACCAGGGGAGGAGCAATTACACATCGGCAACTATGAATAGCGAGGTTACCATAGAAACTTATCTGACAGGGTAGCAGTGGCAAGAAATAGTGGGGGAACAAAACCATTTTACACATAATAGGGGAGAACAATACATAAATTGGGGGAATAACACAAGAAACTTAACAACACACTACAACAGTGGCACATACAGTTGAGATAAGAACAATTTGTTGGAAACAGCAACGAGATAAGAAAAGGAGCAGTAACTGCTGCAATACTAATAACAAAATATATAAGACAAAGAAACTATTTACATAGAAATAAAACAATCTCCTTCACACCCCAGCCTCCCATGATTTCTCCAGAGAAGACATCTTTACTCACAACCCTGGCAAGTGATGAGAAGTTATCAAATAACAGCAGGGTCTGGCCCTGTCCCCTTCCCAGTTACTGTAACAATCTAACCCAGTTCTGGCCAAAGCCAGGACACTCTCACTAAATGTGCTGACAAAATTGTTATTAACCAGCGCAACAGGAGAAAAAACAGGTACAACAAGCAATATTTTAAAAAATGGCTGTCATCTTCTCTCTTCTAACCAATCTTTTTCATGCCCTTACCAACCCAGCAGCAAATTCAGCAGAGAGGGTGAAGTAGATAGGGATAGGCAGGTATTAAGATCTGTGTAAACCATCCACAAAACTGCTGTAAAATGCTGTGACTACAGCTATTATTTTGTTGTTTTAGCAGAAACTGAGTGGAAAAGTCATTTCCTAGCAATCAATGAACATAACTTTGCCAGAACAATCAATCACTCTCCCAGAATCCATTATTTAGAAGGGAAAGTGTTTACAAGAAAAACCCTGTAAGTGGTTTGGAAGCTAAACTGAGAAAAGGAGTTGCCAAGGGCCATCTTCTCAATGGATATGTATCATCCACTTAAGAAGCCTGTGGCTCAGCATCACCTTATACCTTATAGCTGAGATTAGAGATGCATAGGCTGAAAACCTCTCCCTGCCACAGGCACAATGGTCCATCACAGGCATTTAACCTAACAAGCCATAACTTCTCCATAAAATGTGGATATCACTTGGGGTAATTCACCAAGTTTCTAACATTTTCACATTAACTCACGTATAAATCTGCATTCCTGTCAAAGTGAATTGTACTTCAAAGGCCAGAATTAGATTTCTTGTTATTGAAACACAAACCTTCCTATTCGAGTAGGTTTCTTATTCTCACAGGGCAGCATTTTGTTCCCCAAAAAAGCACAGTGAATGGACTTCTACAAGAAAAATGTAGATGTGAAATAAGGATCCACGGGTGATTGGAGATTCCACAATGCCATATTTAGAAGTCAAGTACTGAACTCAGAAGTCAGGTGTTCAGTTTTAGAGTTAGCCAGATTAGGTACCCTGAACACTGCATTGGAAGGAAAGGCTCTGACTTCATCCCCAGCAGCATTGGGATGCCCTGGTGCCTGAGAGAAAACATCACAGAAACACAAACCATCAGCTGGACACACATTTTCAAAACTGAGCCTAGGCACCTCTGCAAAATAGGGATTTAGAGCCTCAAATTATGTTTACCTTCTTATCAGTGCCTTAGTGGTACAGTACCTTGCCAGGAAAAGAGAGTTTAAAGTAGGATTCAGAGTACCAAATTGCTCCATTAACATATTCCACTGCGTTCAGCAGAGAAGGGCAGCAGAGTGGAGTCTCTTGTAATAGTGTGCACAATACAGCTTTATAAATGTTCAGTGAAATACTAAAGTGGTTCTCCTGGATCATCTATCCCTGGCATATCACAGGCAGCCACAGGGTATAATCTTTCACATGTAGCCACAGAACTTGCATGAATTAAACAAACTCTGTCCTCAACAGAGTATCTTATTCTCTTTACTACAAGAAAGTTGTAAAACCTTAAACCTTGTTCTAACTAAACAAAAAACCAAATTCATGGAAAATTAGGTTATACCCATTTGTTCTTGTGCCAAGATTGGCCTTTAACAGAAACATCTAAGCTCACTAGGACATGCTTTTACTCATGCAGTACTTGTTGAGAGAAATATATCTTCTCTTAGTCCTGGTTATGCTCAAGTGATTAAGTTAAAATCTGTTGTGTGAGGGGACATGAATGCCCCCTTCCTTTCTGTGGAACTCAGAGTTGCTCTCTGTAAGACTTTTGGCTTCAAAGCTCTTTCTTCTTGATGGTAACCCTTGTAACTGTATCCTCCATGCAAGCTGCTCAGGACCTTACACACTTTCTACCTGAAATCCCTCTGTTCACATACCCCAAACTCACATTTACCTTTTTCACAATTTATTTTTATTCATGCTACGGTCATTCTGTTACAGGGAGATTTATAATTTTTTTCCTTTCCACTATTTCTTCCAGCTCCTAGGTTCCCATTTTTGGTTTGTAACTATTTCATTACCTCAAGAGCCCAGGTCTCCTATTCTTACCCTGCTCACCATACACCTTTTCTTGTGTGACAGTCCAGATGCCATGTACTTCCAACAGCTCTATGACAGATTTACTACTGAATTTTAGCAAGATTTCAGGCACTGCATTTCCACTGACTTCATGCTCCAGCTGTACCTGTGTGAAAGGGTACAAAATCATTACATATTTGATAATGATAGAGGGGGCACATACTGCTTATTATTAGTGTTAATCTTCTTTTTTTCCTGTCTTTGTTTTTTGTAGTTCCTATAGCAATTTGTTAGTTTTATGATATTTCACTTTCTGTCTCTTTGCCGATCTGTGGGATTATTGAGCCCATTTCAGCCATTCACACTTGTGGGGCAAACTGGGGTCACTCACAGAACAGCTACACCAATGGCAAAAAACACACAAGAAAAAACAGAGAAGTCAGTAAAAGGAAAACATGACTAAAACCTTGGTAAGTGATGCATCATGACACAGAAAATGGAAAAGTATTAATGAGATATTTTCTCAATTTCTTTTTGCACGTGCCTGTCCCACTCAAGAATTTCAAATAAGGCCTATCACCTCCTGAGCTGAATAAAAAGAGAATACCTAAGCACTCAAAGGCTCTCCATAATTTAGGACTAAAAGCAAAGGGCTCACCTTGATGCACATAGAAAAACTCTTGTACTCCAAAACATGCTGGCTATGTCCATGCTTCTTTCTGCAGGACAGTCACAAGCCCAGATGATCCCTCACATTCTCGTGGGCTGGAGCTATGCCAAAAACCATACTAGTGACTAAACCACTGCCTACCAGTCTTTTATCTGGATTTTTTACTGACTCAATCTAAGGAGTCAGCTCTGTTCCATATTCCTGCAAACTCAGAGGCAAATTGCTCCAGAGCTGACTCTGCCCCATTAAATACTTATGATTTTAATGGAGATGAGCTCTCTACATCTCAGTTCTCTAGCTGTAAAATGTAAGTGTTGGCAGGAATGGATTAGAAGTGGAAGACTGACAAGGAGGACTGTAAATCACTTGAGTGACTCTTGATAAGCTGTGTGAGCATCAGGTCAGTCATGGACCAGGTTTAATGGTGCCCTTGTCTCCACTTGAGTACTCCTGTCCATGTGTTGCCTTGGGGGTCCTCTGTTTCACATGGTATTGGAAATAAATTTACTCCATGCTCTAGACACAAGTTTGTGGTTGTCCCAGGTGTCTGCCTGTATCAACTCACTCAGCACCTACTACTTTACCATTTGAGATGAAAAAATAGAAAACCTTTTAAACATATCATTTCCCTTTTTCTAGGGGATTGGGGGTGGGGGGGTGGGGAAGGTGAATTTCTTTATTCTGCATTTCAAATCCTGTTTCTAAACGAGTCATGAACACATCCGAATTAAAAATTCCCTTCTGGCACACCTATGAGCATAAGAATAATTTAGGTATAAACCAGTGAATAAATCTGTATCACATTTGTTTCTTTTTGCTCTTTGTCCTACTTCTTTCAATTCCTATTTATGAGAATCTTATTTTTCACCTGAGACTTGAAAAAAAAATTTTCACTATGAAGTGCAGATAGGAGGTGACACTCATACTTGTGTTAGCTCCAGTTTTCATTTGCAGGTACTGACCACCTGTTCAAACAGGCTGGAGTTAGAATAGAGAATGAAAACTTGCAAATTAAAGTCATCCCAATGTCAAAATATAATCAAATTTCGAAGAGTCAGGAATATTGTAAAGCACTAACAATTTTTTTAGAGATATTGTACTCAGCAGATGAATCTTTTATGAAGCAGTGTGGTGCCTGGATGAACACATCTCTGATATTCACTCCCTCCCCAACTGGTTTCCACACTTTGCAAGCAATAAGCCATGTCAGATGGAACTTTGAGTAACTGAAGCTTTTTCTCATTGCATGTAATTCCACAATGCCCAAAGGTCTTCTATTAAAACAAAAAAAAAAAAAAGTAGTAAAACTGAGAAAAATAGTTTTTCAAAATGAAAAGTAAAAAGAAAAATAAAATTTTAGTACATGAGGAAAAGAAGTCAAAGATTTTATACCACTTTTTTCCCCCACTGTCTGTATCCTACAGGTGGGTGGTCTCCTCCTACACTTGGTTGCAGCCATTTAAGTGAATCTGGTAGCAAACTCTAATCAGTCCCCATTGGTATTAAGAAATTTTCTGATCATATTTGTATCCTGGTTTCTTACTCTCCATTTTTGGCTGGGTTTTGGTTGTGTCTAGATCAGCTCCCCCCTATCACCCCTTCCCCACTCATTTCGCATCCTCTGAAACTTGTTCAGGCTCAGCATCTCCCTCAGGCATGACACAATCACCCCTCCAAAAGTTCCCCTCTTGGCCCAGACACCTAAGGGAAGATGTATATTTTTGGGAGGAAAGGAGCAAGATCAATCTGTTATGGACATGTGGTTTACATTCCCTGGACAATGAGCAGCTGTGCCTGTGCTCTTCCACTTGCACTCACACTGGTGCTACAAATAAATATCACAGAATGCCACAGAACACTCTGAGTTGGAAGGGACCCACAGGTATCTTCAGGTCCAACTCTTGAATGAATGGTCCATATGGGGACTGGACCCACAATCTTGGTGATATTAGCACCAAGCTATAACCAACTGAGCTTTAAAATTTCACTAACCAGCCCAGAAACTGGTTGATGGAATGGTTTGCACGGGAATTTCTGCAGAGAGCATGTTTTCTCAAAGTCCAGAACATTTCTTTGGTGTGCTGCAATTCTGAGCTCCCCATCTGCCTAATTCCCTGAGAAAAGAAGGGGAGCTCTTCAGCCCTGACGAATCCCCAAAGGTGCCCTTTGACAAAGGTTTGTTCCCAGCCTGCCTCCACAATGCCCTCAAAGCTTTCTGCTGTGGTGGCTGGCAGCCACAGGACCCCACTAAACAGCATAAGGGAAGAAATTCCTCCAGAGGACAATTTGCAGAAGGAACATGCCTTGCACACACAAACTGCCTGTTGGAGGATATTTTCTCTCTCTGCTGACTTTGTGAGGAGCCTGGGGAGATCAGCCTTCTGACTCAAATACTGCATTTAGGTGCTTGAAGTTCAGTAGCAATTCACAGGATTGCTAAGCACATATAGCTTTCTAAGTTTACAACAGATAAGAGATGTAACTACATTTTGAAGCCTGTGACAAAATGCTGGAGGTAGAGGGAGGCCCTAATCAGTCATCAAGTACATCCATCACCAAAACTGGATTTTCATTTAATTGACAAATTTTATTACATTTTACAATTTGATTTTTGCAAGCCATATAAGCCGTTCTACTGATAAAGGAACTAGAGCAGACAGTGGTTTTGTGTCTGCTACAGACCAGCAGCAATTTCTGGAGTTGTGTATAGAATCACAACAAATTATTTGCATGTCTGTTCAAGAAGCCAGATTGTCCCAAGGACCTTAGGGAAAGCCTTTACAGAGACTGAAGGGACAGACAGCTACCAAATGTTCCCAATCCAGTGCTTGATTAGTGCAGTCACACAGCACTGACCACAGAGCTGAGCATTAAAATCTCCTCAGGAAAAGACAGAAATGGAGTCCCCCTATACTCAAATGAAAATTCTCACCTATCAGTCACATCAAACACCTTTCTCCTTCTCAGCTCTGGGAAGGCTTCAGCTCCCTGTGCAAACCTGCTGCTGCTTTGCTTTGTCAAGTCACTGCCCAGTGCAGCAGTGCCCAAAGCTCTGTGTCCCAGAGCAGTGGCACTCTGGAGCAAAAGAGCCAGTTCAGCTCTTAAAACTTATTCCCACTTGACAGGAGTGAGTGGAAGGCAGAAAGAAAAGGCTCTGACAGCTCCCAGTCAAGTACAAACCATAAAAGAATTCCCCTGCATACTCAGTTCTTCATAGGTTAGCTAATAAAGATGGTGAGCACTATGTTGTCAGTAAAAGCAATGATTTTTAGTTACCCAAAGCAGAAAAAATGCACGTGTTTCTGCTCAGCCACAGAAGTCTTTAACACGATGATGGCTTGTTTTCACTTTTTTTTTTCACACCTCAATTCTATAATTCCTCAAGAACCTTCTGACAATCGAGGTGTGTTTTGCAGTGACTGGAGTCATTGCATAATTGTGAACAAAATGACACATATTTCTTTTATCTCATTATCTTGATCTGAGTAGACCAAGTGAGTCACAGAGACAAGAATACATGCTAACATCTGAGAAAAAAAAAAGATAATTTTAGATATGATAAAAAAGAAATGGATGACTCTAACTGTTATATAACATGGACCTTTATATCCTTCTGTGTCCCAGATACAGGTACAGACCTGAAATACCACAAATTCCTCAACAACAGACCAGGTTAAAGAGCCTGTCCCCCTCTGTCCCAGACATGCAGCCCCACAAAATAGTGAAAAAGACATCAGGGAAGCTTAGCATACATGCTGGCTCTCAGTGAAATTAACTGGCAGGAGGGAGCAAACAGCAAACTCACTGAATACTTCATTACCCATTTCAATTCTTTTGTTCCCTAAGGGAGTTAGTAGAGCAAAAGCACTCTTACACTCTCTAATCCAGTCCTCAAACTTATAATCACTTTGAGATAGGAAAGGCAATTTGCAGGGAGTTCATGGTAACTGACTCGCATTTCCCAGTGATTTTATGTACTTGGCCACTGTACTTCTGCTGAAAGCAGGAAACCCACATGGGTTTATGTGGCACAAGGATCTGCCTCCATTAGCAACCTGTCTCCAAGGATGGTACCAGTCACCAGGAACCACACACTTGAGAAGGCCTCATTAGACAATTGAAATCAAATAAGTAGTGCTAAAGAGAAAGAAAAAAGGGCCAGCTTCTTCTCCTTGCATAAGTGGAGGAGTGAAAGGCAACCTCCCTAAGACCTGAATCTCAGCCCCAAGCAAAGGGCTTTGGTTCCCTTCAGTCTATCCTCTGTGGCTCCCTTCAGTCTGTCCTCTCTACCAGCCCATGGCTTCTCTTGTCCTGGAAAGCTGCTCTCAGCATTTTGACACCTCAACTAACATGCACAACCTGCCAGCAGAATAACTCTGATGCTCTGCTACTATATTCAGTGAAGTTACTCAAGATGAAAATAAACCAACTCAAGATAAAAATCATCTGTTCTCCAGTCATCAGCCACCCAGGGGATAGGAGTGTGCAGAGGATGGTCCTGTCCCTCCCCTTCTCATCCCTGAGGGAACCACTGGAGAGATTAAAACCACAGATGTATCCTGTTCCAGAGGAAAACAAGGGTTCACCACTCTTCTCCAAGCAGTCCTTCTTCAGTCTGGGGGATATTCAGCTGGCAGGAGATGGCATTCATGATTCTCTACAACAAATAAACAGGAATCCTCAGATGCATCTGGTTCCAACAGTGTGTCTGCTCCTACCAGAGGGAATCCAATTCTCAAAAGGCTGCACCAGAAGCAGGGATGCTGCCTGGGTAGGAATGAGCCTCATGGGCAGAAGGCAAGCAGGGACCAAAGACACATGGGAGTGGACTCATGGGCTTTTCCCAAGATGATCTCGTGAGAAAAGGAAAAATAATATTGATAAGGAAGACAAACAAATAAAACTAACAGAAAAGAATGTGGTAAATGTGAAAAAGATGCTGTACAAACATTCAAGCTGTGGGTGGGGTGTCATGAGTTTGGGTTTCATCAAGATAAGCCCTCACATGATGTATAGATGCTCCTCTTTCCTGGTTTTATTGCCAACTTTTTTGCCTTTCTTTAAATAAAAAGGGAATGCAACCATTGGAATTTTATGGACCCTCCAGGGGATGCCCTTGTCAGAACAGAATTTACTGCAAGCATCCTTAGCTTCCACAAGGCAGAAATACTTATTAGATCAGTATGGATGAGAGAATTTTCAAATCTAACACCAGGGTATAAAAATTTTGTGCATAAAAAAGGCAAATTAGGTTTTTGCTCTGGAGAGAAACATTCATAAATCAGTCAGTGGATTGTATAATGCAGGAGGCAACGTGAAGCAAGAGGCTCAAGAAAAAAGAGAAATTAAGAAAATCATTTCAGAAAACTGAAATAGAAGTAACAATTTTGATTATTAAGTTTAAAATCCAATAACTCATTTAGCATAAAAAGTGGGAGTGTTGTAGAGAGGGGAGAATTTTTAAGACTCAGAGAGGCCACTGGTTTTCAGGAGAAGCAACAGCTGTTTTGAATACCCAGAAGAAACCAAGTGGGAGAATAGAAAGTTCAGCTTCACTCCTGGAAATCTGCTTGTTTGATGTTAATATGAAATATAAAGAAATGTCATAGAGGCTGGTTTTCTACAAAATTCTATTATTCCATATAATTTAAAAACAAACAAAATGGTCTTTAAGATGTTTGTTTAGAGTTGACATTTAAAAGTAGGATTTATTATTTATATGGCTCTTCAGACAGTTTGTCCTTTAGCTATGCTTGAGGGATATGGCTTCAAAACATAAGCCATGGTTAAATAAGATGGTTGTGGAAAAGAAAGAGATAAGACAGGAGATAACTCAGGCGTGTCTCTCCAAGAGCAATTCTTGGTAATGGTACAAGCTTGAAAAAAATGTGACTTTAAAACATCAACAAGCAGGAGCTCCATGCCTTTTGGCACTAACTATCTTTTACATCAACACCTTTACCTTTACCTGGCACTGAGGATATTTATCAATTTTCAACATAAGTCCTATAAAACTAGCCACTTGTAATGTCACATGAAAAAATCAAGCCATAATTTAATATTTACTGTAAGCCAGGCAAATCCAGTGAATTTATTTCAAGGTAGATTCCATGTTTCTATTCAAATTTTGTAAAACAATTGCCATGTTTCCTCAGAAAAACAAGCATAATAGATTTTCCCCAATTTGCTTCCAGATGGCCAAGTTGCTGGATTTAATTTCCAGTCAGTCTCTCCTAAGACTTTACATTGAAGGCAGGTTATATCAAAAACAGTGGAAATGCTATTTGAATAAGGATTAGAGAGGTAGGGATTAAGGGATTCTTCTTCCAAGGAGACAAATTGATAGACTTATTCATGTTTCCATAAATATCAGTGTTAGTTTTTCAAACCATCCTAAAAATTAGCAAATTGGTTCAGGCCAATTAAACAATGTGCATAGCTGGCATATGTGATTGTAAGCAATATTGTACCCACCCTGCCAGATCATGGGACCATAAAGGAAAGGAGTTGGAAATTTAGGTCACTTAGGTCTTAAAAAGAAAATTCTCCCTATCTCCTCATATTACAAATCATTATTCTGGCAGATTAGCCACCAAGTTTTTCCCAGTCTACTGCAATGCCATTGCTTCAGACCACGCTTTCCATTCTTGAAGTCAGCCCATTGCTGATAGGAATTGAGCTTAGCATAAGAAAAAAAGGAATAATTCCACAACTTTTGTCTTTTGCTAACTCGTTCACAAAGCATTAATCTTCATTTGGAGCAGTGAGATCAATGTTCAAAGGATCACATGCTCTAAGAATGAATTCATTCCAAGACTTCATAATCTGTTCTAGTATATTCCCAAAGGAAAAAAAATGCCTGAAATATATTATTATTTCTGGTTTTTTCCAAGGATTTGGAACAAATTATTTACAAGTACCAAACCATTCAGCCCTGTCATACTACTCTTGTCCAACAAGATGTTTGTGGCTGGTCTAATTCCATCATGAAGGACACATTGCTTTGTTGTGGGATCCACAGGGATCACTTTAAATGATGTAATAAAAGAACTTACATTTATAATGAATGCTGTTACAGGGATATAATTTTGATAAGCTTCAGACAGATTCGCCCCCTCCTAAGGCATGGCTGAGCGCCGTGCTCACAAGGCACCTGAAAACACAAATAAAGGGTCTGGTTTTCAGTCATCAGTGGTCATATACATTTTCATGAATGATCTTTGCAAATTTGATGAGAGTTTTTTGTGTTGCAATTCAGCAGTGCCACTGTCAGGCCCTGGGAAACTGAGTTCTGCAACAGGAGCCAGGGCCTCACTCCAGCTCTTAGGCCAGCCAGGAGAGCCATATGAGCTGTGCTGTGTGAGCTGAGGGCTTTCTGCTGCTCAGCATGGTATTTGGCATGTGTCTCACCCTGGTAGCCATCTTCTATCCACATGGCCATGAATGCTTCCTCTGAACACTGATGTTGGGGTCCTGAGTCCTCATTTCAGAGCGACCACCCAATATCCAAGGTTTACACTTCAAGACTGAGCACCTGGCTTTGGCCTGGACCCACGGTTCCCTCCTGTTTTCCGTGTTGTTCTGACTGCCTAGACTGGGATCACTCATCTTTCCCACAGCCATCAATTTAAAAACAGCACTGATTTTTCTGACATCAAGCCCTGGCTTGTATTCTTACAATGCCTTACTGCCATCCTCATCCTGGAGTCCAGCCTGGCAGTAGTCACTGTTGTGTGGGATTTCCCATGTCTGTGGTATGTCCCTAGTGGCTGCAGCTACAGAATATCCTAAACTTCCCTGACTGTTAAAGATTTTGTTTACTTAAAGCTTGACAAGGTACAGCACAAGCAAACTCTCAGGTATTTAAATATTAAGAGCAAGAGCCCAGGCATGAGTATTCTGACAGCTTTTCTGACTAACAACAGCATTATTCTTTTGCTTAGTGATTCTGCTCTTTCTACCACTAGGACCTTTCCTTTTGATTGGTTTGAAAGAACATTCAGTTGGAGAAAAAGCAGATGCCAATGCTCCCTGAGTGTTCCCTAGTGTGTCCCTGTGGGCCGACATTATGAACACTTTAATCAACCCATGAAAGCAGCCCTGAGTCCTCCTCCTTTTCATGACTTTTTAATAGGCAAGTCTTTCTTCCAAACTAGTATTTCCTCTATTATTAAAGTGTTTTTTTATTGTGAGCATGTCTGGAAGTAAAGAAGTTGAAACTCCCCTGACTTGTTGTATTTGCAAAGTAGAAGTGCGTATCTGAGATCATCATATACTCCTTCTCTGTATTCTGATAAACAAGTTCTTCCAAACCTGGATATCTACCTAAGGATTAAAACTCTGGAACTTAAACTGTACTCATGTCTACTCTCTAGCACATAACACTAAGAGAGATGGAGATTTCCTGAAGTTTGTCTGAAAAAAATTAACAAAGTAATGTCAGGTTCCTCACAAGCAGTAAGCCTCACTTTTGACAATACCTAAACTCACAAACTGTTGTGAGTTAATGATCACTGCCTAAAGACCTTCATGTTCCTTGTTGCCAGAAGCATCTGGGGATGTTGATATGATTCACATAGATCGTGCATTTAACTAATGGCAATACATGTTATGGCTGATTGAGACCACAGGTACAAGGGATTTTCCTATAAACTCCATGGCAAAGGTGCAGAGGGCAACATAAGGACACGGTCTGAACTGAGTCTACCATTAGCCTGTGCAGACAGGCTTATGGAACAAGACCTCTTGTCCAAGATGGAAAGAGCAGCAACTGCTAGCTGTGGTTAATTGTTTTAGAGACCTAGCTGACACCTGAAGATTTGCCAACAGAATTTAGCCTTCTGTGAACAACTCTTCCATGACCGCAGGGAATCTGCCTTCTTGTTGTGCTAAAGTGAGTGAAAGAACTTATTTTGGACCATATTCACTATGTGATCAAAGATCACTGAGGAATAATGGAAAACCATACAATGCAAAACACCTCTTTACCATCCCTAATATCTGTGAAAGCTGTTAGCTGTGCAAAATTAGTGTAAAAGGCAATAGACATAGGTTTTGAACAAAGTATGAGTGCATATCAATCAGAAAGGGAAAAGAAAGATGAAATGGGGTAAAATCTCTTTCTTTTTGGGGTAAACAGACTTTCACGAAGTCTGTTTACATGCTTAAATCTCCTGTTGAAAGCCATTCTAAAGTCTCTTACAGCACTTGCTTCCTCTGGACTGAATAGAATATGCATTCACTACAGATGCTCTACTTCACCATTTAAAAGTATTTCTTATCTTTAACTTTAGAAGGTTGATTCTATTAATCAGAACGGAGGAGAGTGTGACAGCTAGAAGGGGAACTAGTGGAAAGCTGGGAAAATTTATTGCAGCCTTTTGGGGCTCAGGATATCTGAGTCTTATTTAATATTTTGACACATTGAACACTAAGCAATTTTTTTATCGTCACCACTCAGCTCTGATACATAAATACAGGCATCTATTATTACACTGGTAGATAATATATATGAAAATGCCTACTTAGCTTCCACTTGTGAGAAAATGCATTACACTTATCAGGGCTGCCCCAAGGGCATGAATGACTTGTCCTTGTGAAGACATGCTTGGCCCCCCAATTAAAATCCTGAGCAGAAAGCATCCACCTTTCTCATAGGACAGCTACTTCTGACAGGCATCAGAAAGTACCTTTCCTTAGCCTCAGGGTATAGGGGTCAGAACAAGCCAAGCATTAAAACATTGTAATGAGAGAGGATTTTCACTGCTTATGAAGATATTTCCTGCATAGTAAATATAGCTGTTACTTGATATGCAGCAGCCAGAGCTCAAATTGTGTCTTAAGATGGAATTTAAAATGTCAGCACAGTAGGAAACACCCTCCTTTTCAGGCCCTGGGGCCCAGTACATCAGGAGCAAACAGGGACATACCTGAATCAAAACTTGATGCCTAACTACAAAATAGTGTCCTGGAACTGAGCAGGGTGGGGATCCATGGAATTCCCTAAGATGTACTGGGGCACCAAAACCAACTTAATGTGTAGGAAGCTGTCTTTGTTTTTTTTTTTTTTCTGACCACCTACTAGCTACAGGTTTCCCACAGTGAGAAATCTGACCCTGAGTAAGACTCATCTCATGGTCCAAAATTGAAGTCCCTGACTGATTATTTCTATCACAGTTAAGAGTTAGACTGGTGCAACAAGCTGACCCACAGCAGCTCAATGCTTCCTGCGCCCTGGCTACTGCCATGGGCTCTGCTCTGCCCAAATCTGGACTGCAGGGAGCTACCTGGCATTTTCCCATGGAAGGCACTGACATGGAAGGTGAGAAATAGTAACCAATTATCTAATGGGGGGCTGCAGAAAATCGGATCCCTCAGTGGTTTAAATCAGTATGTGCTGACTGGCTTCACACAAGGTTAGCCACATCCAGTCTTCATAGAAAGAAAAGGTTGTACTCTTTTCTTTCTAGGAAGACTTTTCTAAGACTTCCTAGAGGCAGTTCCAGCTTTAAGTAGATAATGATTTCATTTTGGAAAAAACCTTCCAAGTCCCACCCCTCCTCCCCACAAAAAACAGTAAAAAAAAACCAAAAAAACAGCAGTGAAATGAAACTCATTTATGCTTAGCTGTTCTCGTGGTTATTAATCTTGAAGTCACATTATTAATTTTAATGCAATTTCTCAATAATCAAAATTGGAATTCAGGTTCTGGATCTCAGAGTAACATTTTCTGGTAGTCATTTGTTACCCACTTTTTTTCCCTGAGCAACTTCTTTTCAGAGTATTGTATTCACAATTTGTTCATATTCTGTTCTTAACATGATTTGCAAATGGATATAATATGAAATGTGTAAGCACAAAGTATGTTTTTCAAGTGTTCACAAAATAATTTTGGGAGCGAATTCTTTCTGCAAGAGTCTACAATACTCTGGGTATCAGATGACAAAAAAAAAAATCTGTCAACAGGTGAGTCCAGTTCATTTATTCTGCTGCATACTAAGTTTATTTTTTATGGGAAATAGAACTTTTGAATTGGTGGTACAACTTTGAATATACTTTTCAAAGTCAAATACTACCTGGCTTTACAGTCTTAATATCAGAAGAGATGATAAGCAGCAATGATATTAATAATAAATATTCTCAAAATTGAGATGCAGAACCCGAGTGCAGAATGAGATATAGCTTGCCTCAATACACATATCTGTAGAAATCTAATCAAGGCTGATCTTATATTCAGAGCCCAAGTGTCTCAGGTGGACTGGAGGCAGGAAAATGGCAACAAGCTGTTACTTCTTGTAATCCTGAGCAAGGATAAGAGAATTAATAATTAAAGTCCCCTTGCTCAACAAGGAACCAAAGAAAATGTCAGAAAATCTATGCAGAAGACCTCTTTGAGAAGAAAACAAATTTCAACTGTTTCTGAAGTCACCATTCTTTTATGTACAACATGAAATATTTAGATGCTGGAGAATTGAAAACTGAATTCTGATGGAGCTCGTTGTTGACTCACTTGCCCTAAGAACTTCATCCTCATATTTTCCCCAAGTACCTGCCTACAACCAGGACAATGCCTGCTGTAGACATCGTCTCTTTCTACCCATCTTTTATAGAATCATGAAACAGGAGCTGCATCTGTGCCTTCTCTGACTCTGCATCACAGGATATAGAACACCATGAGAATCCCTTCATGAGAATTTTGGAAGTTCACTGATGTTTTAAGAAAAGAGAAATAAAGAGAGAGAGAGAGAAGATGTTTTTACAATACTGAAGATTCCAAGAAGTTAGAACTGCAAGTTTTACTCCACACACCTCCGATTATGCTCTCCCACTTTGGTCATCATCAGAGAATAACAACTGAATATAAGAGGAGATTTTATAACCCATAGTAATTTAATGACTTTTCTTCAGATTTTGCCTTCTCCAGAAATTATTATTGCTCTGTTTTGCAATGAACTCAGTTTGGCACCCAAGCAATCACTCACATTTCCTTGGTTCAGGCAGAACAGCCACAAGCAAAGCAGCAAAACCCTGTCCAACAACAGCCAGTGGGGCACTCAGCCAAATTTACCACCTCTCCTTTCTGCATACTTCATGCTCTAATACATTTGTGTTGTATATATTTGTCACGTGTCACAAACAATTTCTGCATGGATGGGTGTCTATACACACACACTTTTCCACACCTGTTACTTTTCATCCTGTACAACAATTGCCATCAATTCCAGGGGCCTGACAAACACATTCTTGGTGTTGGGGACTAATTAGTCTATCTGTCATTATGACCAAGTCCAGCTCAATTTGGAGGAATTAGAGGCTTCTGTCAACTGCTACCAGCCTTCAGTATTTGATGGGACCAGCAGTATCTATCAGTCCCCACCTCAGCACAGGTTTCCTATAAGAGCTGACAGCTTCTTTCACTAGCTGTCATTCAAAAAATTGCTGAACCTGCCCCAGGCCTGCCCCTTTACCTGTATTTTCAAAGAACAACATCTCATACAAAATGCAAGCAAAGCCATCTCACTCTGCAGAAGGTATCAGCTTTCAGCAGCCATTTGTTATGTACACAGTCAAATGCCCTTCCATGGTCTCCCACATCACCTTTCACTGACAGGAGCTTCTCATAGCCCCCCCAAACCTGCTCAGGCTAAATTCCTCCAAAATCCACCATGCTTAGACCTTCTGGGACTCTGTTGTGTGAGTGACAAGTGCCATCATTTCACTGCTGCTTTGCTCTCCTCACAGTTTCCTGCCTCTAGGCTTACACTGAGCTTTCTGTAGTGGTCACAGTACCAGCTGGATCTCACATTTGAAAATGCAAGAAGAGGCACTCTCAAGGTCTATTTGGGATTTTCTTTCTATTGAATTTGACATCTTTGACCAATAATAATAAATATCTCCAAGTGGATTGTAAGTAAAGAAATGATACACACCAACAACAATTTTTTTAAAATGTGGAACTTTGCCAGACTCAGGAAGATCTGCAGCACTTGGCAGCAGACTGAAATATATAAGTGCAACCAGGGAAATATTGTGAGTTTACTATCCTCAAAAAGTTTACTGTCCCAGAAAATTGTTATGGTACAGAACACATGCCAAGTTAATATTGTAATGGATTTTATGGCTTGGAACAGCAGTTAGCTAGTGCTTGTAGCCAGAGGGCTACATCCTCAGATGGTGTAAAATAAGTGAATGTGGAGGCAATCACAGATTTATCAGGAACAGACTTTTAAATGTGGCACAGCTGGCCTGAGAATAAACCTGTGGTTGCAAACCTTCTCTTAAAGAAATTGATTCTGTGATTTTGTGTGATTGCAAACATAAGAAATGTATAACTTCTAATAAATTTAGAGGAAGAGAGATGTGTAAAGACAGATGGATTAAATGTAATAAAGCAGTCTAAGAATTTCTATTTAATAACAGAAGACAATTATTCCTTGCTGATGCACATGGGACTATTGTGCCTATGGCTATGATCACCGGAACCCACAGAAAAATCTTTGCTGCTCCTACCTGTTTCTTGCAGAGGTGCTGCAGCATGTGAGAACACAGCTGAAGTGGAGAGAGAAGAGCAGACACCAAGCTGTTGCAGAATGGCTTCACCTTGTATTGCTCAGGTCCTTTTCTCTGCAGTACTGTAGCCTGTCTTCTTCTGCTTGCAGGTCTGTAACCTTTCACCAAAGCTGCTTCATTATTTTTAAGCTTTCTCCTGCTGTTGTTTTTGTGCTGTTATTCGTATGGCATTGCACTTGCAAACCTTGACAGTATTCTTATCTCTGATTCCTCATGGGAAGAAACTGTCACTGGAGTAAGAATGACTCCTTCCTTTCCCTTGCTCTTCCCCACTCTTTCTTTTATAACTTGAAGTTTACATTAAAGGAAAAGCATAAATTAGCATAACATAGTGGCAAACAGAAACTTGAATCTCCAGTTGGACTTATATACCCCAGCTCACTGTGAAACACTTGGGCTCATTCAGAGTAAGTTGTTTTAAGCAGGAATATCCAGAAGGGAATTTGAATAGGTCATGATGAAAGGCATATGGTCACTATGGAAAAACATGGAGGAAAATCATTATCATTAGCATCAACTGGAGAGAATCACCAGAAGATACCTTTAAAGGAGATTTTGCTGCACCTCTTTTTGGCCATCCACGAGTGAAAGCTTCTGTTTTCCCTGTTCTCTTTCTTTCTCTCCTTTGTATTTTTCCCAACAGTAACTTTAGAGTGGGTGTGTGCCATCAGCTACAGACTCCGTGAATGAAACTTTAAATATTTAAGTCTGTCTTAGCATCCTTTGTGTGATCCTTTGTATCTATCTCAACATCATATGACCAACTTTATCTTGCCTAGGCTGAAAAAACTTCTTTTTGTGCCAGGCTTGACACTGACTTAGCATATAACTTTTTGCAAGTTATTCCAGCCTAGCTGGTGTCTTCCACAGCAGTGATGTGCCTGTAGCAACTAAGCCAGGAGTTCTGTCCCATCTCATTAATGAAAAAATTCACAGTGCAACCCAGCCACAGCCTGAGTGGACTTCAGTCTCCCTCTGCAAATATCTCTATCTTGGTATGTATAAACTCTCCCCTGGACTCTTCTATAGCTTTATCTAATACAGAGGCAATCTGAAAAAAGCTTAAAATAGTTGTGTGTAGGAGTCCATGCTTTATTTCTCCCATATCTCAGTTCCTCAGCTGTAAAGCACCCTGTGGTGTGGACTCCATATCCCACAACACAAAAACATTTTTCGGAGGCTTGCCTGCAATTATGGCACAAATTGCACCAATGAAGTCAGTGATGGCATGTCTGGACACTACAGCTGTGTCTATATTTGTAAGTTAGTTGCATGGAAGGCAAAGCAGTGGAAATTAATTGTCTGCACTGTAAATTTGCACTATTAAATTATTCTAGTGCTGTTTGGGCCATGTCAGATGGCTTTGGCCCTCTCCAAAAGACTCTCTGGAAGAGTTTGAGAGCTAAAATGGGCCAGGGACAGTCACAGGCACTTCATATGCAACCTCCATTTTGGAGGGTCAGAGAGTATAATAATGCATTTTGGGACAGTTCTGTAACAGCAGATCCCACTGCTCCTGGGTGAGCAAAACCCTGGAGAACTAAGTGACAGTATATAGTCCAATTAAACCTGCTTATGCAACACATTTAATCCTCAAAGATGCCATTCCCCATTCCAAAGGGTAAAACCACTTTCAGAAAGACCATTAATGCATAAAAAAAATCTGTCTAGTATTATTACTTTGAAATGTCTAAACCTTCCTGCTTACAGTTTCAAAATCAATATTTAGTCTCTTTAGCACATGAGGTTTTAGCTCTTGTTGAGCACCTGTCTCCCTTCAACACTGGACTCTGAAAGAGCTCAACACTTCTGAAAAAGAGGACATTTTAGTCAGCTCCTGGATAATGGAGCTGAAGTAGAAGAGACCAATTCCCTTCAATTTTCTAAGCATGGTAATGAAGGAAACTCTTCTTCTAAGCTATGACCTAATTTGAAGGCAAACTTAGCTGCTGTGCATTCAGAACAGATATTCATTCACTAAGGTTGCTTAGGTTTTTGCATGGAAATACAAAATTGAAACATTGCATTCTCATTATTGAGGGAACAATGAAGTCATGAAAAGAAGCAAAAATGTTATAAAATCAATTCTTCCTGCCAGCTTTGGATAATCTGAAATATCTAGAAGTGGTGTGCTTGTATGATTTTCAGTATCATGCAAGGCTGATTAAATGAGTTTTTCAAATAGAAAGATAGTATCATAAAATGGTTTAGGTTGGAAAAGATCTCTAAGATCAAGTCCTACCTTTAATCCAGCACTGTCAGGTCCAGCATTAAACCATGTCTATAAGCACCTACCTGCACATCCTTTAAACACCTTCAGGGATGGTAACTCCACCACTTTCCTTGGAGAGCCTATTCCAGTGCTTGGCAGTCCTTGCAGGGAAGAAATTTTTCTGAATGTCCAATCTAAACCTCCTCTGGCACAACTTGAAACCATTTTTTCTTGTCTATTTTTTGTTATTTGGGATAAGAGACCTCCCTCCATCTTGATACCTCTTCCTTTCAAGTATTTATAGAGAGCAAGAGCAAATCATCACAGACCCAAGATAAATTTTCCTATATAAGCTTGAAAACTTCAAAATTAACATGACTGCAAAGAAATTAAAAGAATCAAACAAAATGTTTAGCCTTCAGAGGAACCAGGGCTTTCATGATGCCAGAAAAGGTTCACAAACCAAACACTGAATGGAAAATCACTGCAGAAAATATTCAGACTGTTCAGCAGTGTGCATTCTGGGGCAGCTGAAAACATGCAAAACCCACAAGTAACCATGTGGGTGAACCATGTGCTATGGACTTGCATGTGAATTGAGCTTCCTATTTGTTCTATGTTTACTTGCTCAGACTCTGTATAGCACCATAGCCATTTATATTTTCCAACAACAACTACCTTTAGTTGTGTTTAGAATAATGGAGAGTATGGATGTCACATTCAGCTTTCAATTCTGTAGCTAAGCATCAGGATTCATGTAATCTGTGAAAGGATCAGCAAAGGAAATACACAAATATATACCTATATAATATAAACAACATCATTTTCCTACTGTCTCTGCTTTAATGTCCTCCTTCTTGTATTCCTATTCACACAGAGTAGTACCCTTCTCTTCAAGCAGTCTCACTGATTTTAAGTTGCTGTGAGGGAGAGTCAAACTCTATTCAGCATATGTAAGAGACCCTTGTGGGCACAGTGAAAGAACAGGGTTTGCACAAGATATGTGAAGGAGGAAGATGTTTAATGCAAAACACTTGGTCAGTTCTCACCTGAAACGTGAAGGGCATTTTAATAAATGTTTAGCAATGGCCTTTGTCCTTCTCTTGTGTCTATTAAAATGAGAAGCCAGGCTCAACAAATATATTCCAAGGAGTATTAGAAGATAAAGAACACTGGGTTTTGGGTTAAAGATTTTGGGGGGGGAAGGAAGTTTTTTTGGGGTCACTTATGGGGTTTTTCACAGTTAATCTCAGTAATGATTTTTAACAGAAAATATAAAATAATTCTTAACTTGGACTAAAGACTTAATTCTGCACAAATTTATATTGCAGATGCCATTTTAAAAAATCTCAGGATTAGATACATTTTAACTACATTTCTGGTCTTCCCACTTTAGAACAAAATGTGATACTAAACTGAATTTCATCTGTGATAATATCAGAATCATAACTTGCTATCAGGCACATTAAACAGTAGTAGATTTGTAAGTGAGCCATATTTTGCTAGTTAATGTTCAATCTAATTCCTAATGACATCCTAAAATTTATATTAATTCTCTATTTTATATTGGGCATCCTTGGTTTATGGGCTTGATCTTCTTCATTTTGCAGTAACCTGCAAGACTGACTCCATTTAGCTAAATGTTATTATATTGTGTTATGAGGCCCTGTGTGAATCCATGCCTTTTCAAAACATCTTGCAATGACAATTGGCTTCCTTTGTTGTTCCCTGATATATTAGAGTTATGAAGCTCCACAGTGGCACATTTAACCATTGGTTTTCCTTCAGTTTTATTTCACAGAGTTGAGCATTATCAGAGGACTGAGGGCAAAGAATTGAATGAAAAGTCATCCATCAGTACAGGGTCCTTTTCCTTTATTTAATTTGATGAAACATGCACTGCTGTCAGTTCTTCAGCCTTTCTGTGAGTAGGACTCCCCTGATCAACAGATGTGGATATTGGATGATGGCAAGATTATACCAGCCAAATGAAAAACGCACTTGGTCCTTGAATTGTGTTTTATTCTACAATGCAAAAGTTATTCTTTCTCTGCAACTAACAGCCATTCACCGGCCAAATTTCCCTTTAATTATACATTGCTACAGTTTTCCAGGACCTTGGAGCTTTTTTTTTGTTTGTTTCCTCTTTTAAAAGATCTTTACTATTCCTCCCAGTATTCATAACTTGATAGCATTCATCTGAGCCAGAACAAAAGTTTGCTAAGCATCTGTTTGAAGCGTGGCTGGGCAGGGCACATCGCTGAACTTCATGAGAGCAGCAGGAGCAAGTTGCTCCACCCTTTGTAAGAAGTCAGAGCCTCTGCTTGAACTTGCCTCAACTTGCACTCTGAGATCTGCTTGTAGAGGTCCTGAACCTTAGTTGAAGTCATCTCTACTTACTCTCATGAATTTACATAAAAATTCTGCAAAAAGGAAAGCCCTAAGGATTCAAATGTTATTTTAGCAAAAGCATGTCTGTTAGATGGTTTAGCCCCAGAGATAATTTCAACTAGAGAAGTTTCATGTAGAAGAGCTGGATAAGGTGACATTATTTTTCAGGCTATAAAATTTCACTCTAAAAACTTCAGTTATACTGAAAAGGCACAGAATTAATTGCCTTCTCTAATACAATACCTGAATTTAATGAAATTGAGAAGTTAGGACATTTTTGTGTTCAGCCCAGTTTTCATTTTCTAGATTGTCACTTCCACAGCCCTGAAATAGCCTTAAAGAGATATAGACACAAAGACAGAGGAACCAGAGGCAGTTTCTCCATACTAATCTTCCAAAATACTGAATTGGTAGAGATGGGAAAATCATTAAGAGAAAAGGAAGGACTCCTGCTGTTTTAGGACTAGCTGAGCAAACAGGGACCCTTGGCTACTACAGCTGGCTATGAGGAGCGATTGCTGAGCCAGGTGATAATTTCTAGGGAAGAGCACTGGCTTCATTCAGTGACCCTCTGAAACCGCTAACATCTGGCAGACACTTGTACCCTGACACCAGGGGGGCTTCCCTCCTCCTCTTCATTGCTCTCACAGAAAAGTCAGTCAGGCTGGCTGAAGTGTGCTCTGGAGCATGTCTCCACCCCTGGGGTGCTGTACTCAATGCAGCAGGATGAGTTGAAGGAATTCAGGAACTGGCTCATTTGTGTATGGGAGGGAAAGTGTCACCACCACCCCTGGGTTTGGGAAACAACCAGGACTTCTGGAGTGGTGATGGTGGTTTCACTCTGTCCCATGGGGTGCAAGGACAATGGCTTCAATACTTCTTTTGTCATGAGCATCCTCCTACCTCAGAGAGAAAGCAGTGTGGTAGGAATTTTCTTATTTCCCTATCCTCTGTCAGTGTTCAAATGAAAGGTCAAGGAGCCCTACTTAAAAAAAATCGCGCTTATCTTTTATTCCTATTGTGCCAGGAAAGAGGACATAGTCTGTCTGTAAAGGAGTCTGACTTATTCTGTCAGTGGGACTGAACAACTTTGTTCAGTCCCACTGACCTTCATTGGTTCCACTGTGGTCTCAGGAGATCTCAAGATTTCGGATAATATCTTCAGTGTCTCACAATAATGTGCTCACGTGAAGCCAAGCAACACCATGTTAATATTTATGTTGACAGATATATTCCATCCATAAAGCTTTTTTTCCTGATAAAATGTATTATACCCTCTTGGGAATGGTGTACAGCCTCATGAGAATTTTTTCCAGGTGTGGAACAGATTTTTGATTATACAAGGAAAGACCCTATCAGTTGCAAAACACTGGTGCTATTCCCAGCACTGGGAATCCTGTCCTTTGCATCACAGGGTTATGCTCCAGTACCCACCCACAAGCAGATGCTGAAACACTCTTATTTTCATTACTTCAAATATACCTCAATTTGCTTGTAAATCAGACCTCAATGAAAAGAGATATAATGTCAACAGGCAGTTTGGCAACCATTAAGAACACCCAGGAGGAACAAAATTTGTTGTTGAAGCTTTAATAGACCCCACAAATCTGCAACAGCCTGAACTAAACCTTTTTCCTGTATTTCATTTTATTCTCTTCAGCTATCAAACACATATCCTTCAATAATTACCATTACATCATCCAAGCAAGCCTCCTGTGAGTCCTGCTCTATTAAGTTTACCTGGTTATATCTGCACTTGGAATGAATAACTTGTATTTAACAAAAAGGTTGTTCATGTTTGGCTAAACCAGGCTTCCTGGGAGGACAGTGAAAGACATATCAAGTGCTGGTTAATCTGCCATCACTGAAACACTGATTTTATGTTTTGTCACTTGAATTATCTTGCTTTCATTCCTGATGCTTATATTCTTTTCCTCCTGAAGAGCTCTTTCAGTGCTTGTTGTCTCTTTCCACAGAGGCACTTGGCCACTGTAACAAAGCCACCCTTCAGCCTTTCTTTTCAAACTGATTGAACTGAGTGCAATCCATTCGCCCTGGAGTATTTTCCTCAGCTTTCATGTAATTTCACAGATTCACAGGCCAGCTGAGGTGGGAAGGCCTCTCTGGAGACTATCTGCAATAATAATATAAATAAATAATTATTCAGGTTGCATGGATCTATGTTCAGCATTCCACTTAGAGGGTGGAATGGTAAACAGAGTTGGTTGAAAGGGATCTGCAGATCTGCTCTATTCCCCAACACTCAATGGAAATGCAGCACCCAAGTGGGATCATATTGCCCCAGTCAGGTTTGGAAATTTTCTAAAAACATCCCCATAAGTTCACTGGGGTGCTGCTGCAAAGCTTCAGCAACCTTATGGTGAAGACTTCTTATGTCCAGGTGTAATTTACCTGGCCTCATGTCTCCCTGGTGCTTGCTGTCAATGCATTGGGCACTGCTGTGTTCAAATACTCCATCACCCCTGGAATTTTTAAGTTCACTATAGTCCTATGCATCTTGCTTTTTAAAGAAAATAAAAGTATTTTAAAAGTAGTTTGATTTATGTGTTCATCCAAGCTAGCCATAATCACCTAGGAGACAAATAAGTTTTCACACTTGGGTGCTCTAGACTAAAAAACCACAGACCTCACACCAAAATGTTAGACAAGAGCTTTACAAATAACAGGAAAATGTGACTTCTTTTTTCAATTGTGTCCTAATCAGCTTTTAACCAAGACCGAATCTTTCCAACACAATATGCAGGCCATGTGGAATAAAACTTCAGATCAACAATTCATTTTGGTACAGAACTGGAATTCTCTATGGGAAAAGTCTAAGAACAGCTAGAATATAGAATTTGAGATCAAAATTAATTAAGTGCTTTGGTTTCACCCTATTTTGCTGTTCTTGACTCCAGTATGTGTTTGGGGCATTGCAGTAAGAGCCTGTCCTGACAGGGTTGTTACCTACAGCTTCAGAGTGGTGGTGAAGAACCTGTATGTCCATTCTTCTTTTAGGTCCTCCCCTCCACCTGAACATCTTACCCAGGTCCCATCCATGTCCTCAGGTAATGTCCTGTGGCTACAGTCCCACAGAATGTGCTTCCCAAAAACAATTCAGGTGCGGCAGCTGAGCCAGAAAACATCCAGAGGCCGGGAGCTGAGGAGTCCTCAAAATTTCCACGTATGGAAGGCCATGAGGCAGAAGAAGATTTAAGGGTGTATAAGATGTTCATAAGATTTAAAGGTGTACCTTCATATAATCTGTTACATTTAAGGTCCCTACAACGGATTTGGGAGGGATACTTACAAAAGTATTTTCCCTGCCATCATTATTAAGGGAGCAAAGAATTAAACACTTTCCTACAGCATACAAATCACTGTGCATGGGGAATTTCAGTATCTGGCATCTGTTAGGAGCATGTAACATACATTGAGTAAGGAACCTGATCCCTGGATAACTCATTTACTTAGTAAGTACAGGCAAAGTCTTTACTCATTTCCTCCTGCTATGGCACTGAGGTGGCAGCCTCACTGCTCAGCAAACCAAACAAAGCTTTTAACCCTTAGCCCCAAGGCAGCATGTAGGCCTTGAATTTGCTGCTCAGCTGGCCCTGTAATAGTCCAGCCTCATTATGGAGTGTACTGCGCCTGTGTTTTGTCAGGTTATCTCTGAGCACCATGACTATGTTCAGAGAACAAATTCATTAATAATGCCATATTATTCAGAAGTCATACCCATGCATCATGTCATTCACTGTGTGTTTTGGCAACAGAAAAATAGCCTGTCTGAAGATGCACTTATTCTTGAAACAGAGAGGAATAATGTATAATTCTAGCACACCTCATTCCAGACATGCAGAGGTAACCACTGAAGCTTGATTATTTAAACAGAAATGTATGGAATTGAAGAAACACAGAATCATAGAATGGTTGACTTGGAAGAGATCTTAAAAATCATCTAGTTCCATCCCCCCTGCCATGGGCAGGGACACCTTCCACTAGAACAGGGTGCTCAAAGCCCTGTTCAAGCCCAGCCTTGGACATTTCCACGGATGGGGCATCCACAGCTTCTCTGGGCAACTTGTTCCAGTGCCTCATCAGTAAATAATTTCTTTCTAGGGTCCCATCTAAACCTACCCTCTTTCAATTTATATGTGTGTGTGTATATGTGTATATATGCATGCCATATGTAAACAGTCCTGCTTTGGAAGCAATCCCACTCATCTGAATTGCTCCACTTTCCCATTAGCCACTCCAGCCCAGAGCCGAACAATATGCCCTGGAAAAGCAATTATACTGTCCTTACAGGTTGTGTGCACCCCTTTTAAAAGGAATAGGTTTTATAATTAGGGCAAAATGTTCCCCAGAACAGACTTGGATCCAGCAACACAGTTACGTGCATATTCAACTTCAAAATTGCACACTGTAGTGCAGCCACTTATTAACTGTACCTCTGCAGAGCTACCAGCAAGCCACCACTGTATTTCTCTCTGGGTAATTTAGCTATGTAAGACACATCCATACTCTATTAAACAAATCAAGAAAGTATATTGAGAAATCTCATATGGATAAACAGATGCCAGAGCCTGAGCTGCAGCAACTTTACTGCTGAACAACTTGGAGGCGATCTCTGTTAGGCAGTCACTTATATCTCCCAAGCATGTTGGAAATATAAAACAAAATGAACTAATTTATTTCAGGGAAGTAAAGTAACTCTGTTTCTCAGCAGTAAGCCACGGAGCCACACTTACTCATTTTCTTGCAGACATATGTACATGCTATTAAACTGCAAATCTTTGAGAGTTAGGAGAATATAAAACTATCTCCACGAAATAAAAACAATAAAATATATGTTGAAAAAGAAATCTCCAAGATGTGCCATCATTAATCGATAATAAATAAAAGAGCATTTTGGAATTAACATGAAATAATAATAACAATAATAATAATAATAGCTAGAACACCACTATAAATAAAACAAAGGCAAAATTTTGACCATGAAAATAATCACCAGGTAAGAAGGAAATTATTGTGTTTCTGTATAAATTATTACTGTAGATGGAAAAGCTTCATATTACTGAAGGCCTGGCTTAAGAAGAAAAAAGTGTTGTCTGGCTTTTCTCATTCCAAGACTGACACTCCTGTGGCAAACACTCTGATGAGATTTCCTGTGGAGGTGGGTGGAGAGGGAGTAAGGTAAACAATCAAAGGATGAAGTGTTATCCCACAGCACGCAGCTGGACATTGCAAGCTAAGAAAAGCTGACAGGGATTGGATCATATAAATTCTATCCCAGAGATCTGCAGGAAGCCACAAGGGACAACAGAAAGCCTCAGAAGGAGCCTTTTTTTCACATAATGCTTTGCATGCACGAGGAAGAATTAAGTAATGGAGCCAAGTATAATTAATTGGGATCATGGTAAAAGTTCTAGTGGAAGGTTGAAAAAGCAGTTGCACATGGAGAGGGAGGAACAAGGGCCACGGTAAAGAGGTTACCTCAAACTTACTTGTGATTCTTAGCCCTTAGAGGGAGGCATTCATGCCTTGAGTTTCTTGAGCAACAATGGCCTGAAGTAGAGACTGTGAATTTATAAAGAAAAAGCTGCCATTACCCAAATGACTGCCCCTGCTGGAGTTGTGCATTTCAGTTCTCTGGTCAGCAACACACAGACGGGCACTGAGGAGGCAGGGGCACAGAAGCAACACCTCCAGGATGGTGACAGTGACAAGCAGCTGCAACATCAAACTTCAGATGCAGCTCTGTCTGGAAAGTTCATAATCTAGAAAGAGGTTTGCAGGAGAGCCTGAGGTAGACCACCATGGTGTGGAGGACTAGGCTGGAGGAAGAAACAGACACCCCTCTTTTGGCAAGCCCATGCATTGTGTCAAGATGTCAGATATCAGCCTGGAGAAGAGAAGGCTCCAGGAAGACCTTCTAGCAGCCTTCCAGAACCTAAAGAGGTCTACAAATAAGTTAGAGATGCTCTTTTTGCAAGGACATAAAATGAGAGAACCAGGGATAATGGTTTCACACAGAAAGAGGGTACTTAATATTGGATTAGGAATAAATTCTTATCTGCAAAGATGCTAAGACACTGGAGCTGGTTGCGTAGAGAAATTGTGGATGCCCTGTCTCTGGAAGTGCTCAGGGCCAATCTGGATGGGGCTTGGAGCAACATGGTCTAGTGGAAGGTGTCCCTGCCCATGGGCAGGGATTGGAACTAAATTATCTATGAGGTCCTTTCCAAAACATTCTATGATTCTGTATTTTGGGTTTGAAGACGCATGGGGTGAAGAACAAGGTTTTGACAGAAGATAACAGTTTTTGGCAAGCTGGAAAGAGCACAGGATTAAGAATGTCCTTAAGGATACCATCAGAACCTGCAATGATGTTGAGAGGCAGCCAAGCCCTCACTGAGATGAGGCATAGATGCCTGGGGAATAATGCACTGTTGATAACACCAATATTCCTAGAGTCCCATACAGGAACTGCCTTTTGCAATTTACGTGGGAAAAGCGTGCTCAACATTTGGCAGACACTGAGCCCTCAAGGAATTATTGCTCTGGTCTCCACATGTCCTCTGGCTGCCCCCAGAATGACATACAGCAAATCTGACAGAGCAAGGGAGACAAATGCTGATGACTGTGAGGATAAATACCCTGTGCCACGTGTGGACACTGCAAGACTTCGCAGACGATGCAGCCCAGCCCAGACCCAGCTAATTTAAGAATTTATTCATCATTCATTGCTCTGCCTGAAATAATTTTTTGAGCTAAAAAAGGACATTTCAAAACACAGCAATTACATTTGTTTGGGACAGGTTTTTTACATTTCCATTTCTTCCTTATTTTTAGCTAAATGTGCATCTAGTTTTGTCTGAGCATTGTCCAAATCTCTTGTAATGAAACTTGCTTAGTGCAGGTCACAAGCCAGATTTCAGCAATGTCTGTAAGCAGAATTCAAGCTAAGTGCATGCTGAAGGGCAGCCAGTATAAAAATGGTCTTAATATTTTCATTTAAAATTGAATTAAGAGTGCACAGACCTTACTTTATCAGAACAGCTACTATTTTCCCCTGAGAAAACCTATGTACATTATTTTTGTAATGTTAGAGATATTTTCTGCTCAGCTCCAGGAAGGTAAGTGAAAACAGTTGGACTGAAACAAAAGAAAACATCCACAGGATCTTGGAAAACTCTGGTGTTTATGCCTCTGGGCTCCCATCTTCTAACACATACATGTGCCTTGTCAATCATAGTAGATTCAATGCCAAATTTTACAGGGCAAGGCCAGTTTTGCACAAGAAATTTTTAGGTTTAAATATCTAAAATCTTCACAAAGGTCAGGACAAGCAATAAGCACTCCTAAATTATCTGCTAAACTGATACTCTGCCTGCTGCTCCTAAAATCCAGCTGGTTTATTCTAATTGTCCTGAGAATACCAAAAAGCACTCAGCAGCCATCTATTCTGTTCAGGCCAGCAGCAGTGAAATCCCAGCTCCCTTCGAATATCATTTTTCATCTTGTTTATAAAGTCTGCCAAGTTCCTGAAGAATTGAGGTCTTACTCAGCTTTGCCCTGATTGTAAACAGACAGGGAAGAACACAGGCAGCAAGGAGTCCATATCTGTTTGCATCAAAAGTTTTCGCATGGGCACAGAATATCAAGAGGCTTCTTCACTCATCCATCCAATCAGCTGGGTCTGAAAGATTAATTCTGTCCATGCTGCAAGGGCAGAGAAGGAGAATTTTTAGCAGTGACCATCTCTACTGACTTGCTGCTACTAGTGTGACACTGGAATAAATTCCTTTAGTGAGTGAGTTCAAAGAATCTAAGTAACTAGCAGGGACACTAAAAATACCTTGGGATATATATTTCACACACAAAGACATATATATACACATATATAGATATATGTAAATATATATGTGTCTATATATGTGTGTATATATATATAAATCAGAATGTCATTTGGATCTTGAATTTTTAGGGGAAAATTTTTAAGCAACCATCAACTGCCTGAAGCCACAGAAGAGTGAGTTACAGTAATAATCAATTGTTCTCCATTATTAGTTAAAACTCATCTTAAACTGTACCTTGCCAGACACCACGGCAGATCATCAAGGGACTTCTTATCTGTGAAATCTCCCTTCACACAAAGCAGCCTGACAGAAACAGAATAATAACTGTGTTGGTTCTTCCAACTCCTTCTGTCATTTTAGACTGTATTTATCAAAAGGGAACAGTGTTTCTGCCAAAGGTAATATTAACATAACTTAACATGAATTCCTGCAATTAAATCTCCCTGAGAAACAGGGTTTTCTTCAGTGGTTTCAATCCAAAACACAGACATCTGAAAGCAAATCTGACTGCAAAGAAAGGTGACGAACCACTTGGTTTCCATTCTCTGAAGAGGAAAACAGCATTAAATAATTATGAAATTGGTCCAGTCCAAGAAAATGGAAAAAAGAAAAAACCTTACATAATAACTCAGTGATACACTGAAGGGAGGGAGGGAGGAGTTTCTACCTGGAGAGGGCAAGGGCAGGTTGCTTATGGATCTGTAGGTGAGGCTAAGGCTCACCAACAGAGAGTCAACATACAGCAGCTTCCTAGAACACATATTTTTTACTTGGAAGAAAACAATTGAGATCCCATCTCCCAGCCAAGACAGTTGTTTTCACTTGTATTAAAATCAAATGACAAAATAAAGCCCCATCCAAAACCACAAAACTCTCCTGGTTTTGTGTTACAACTGGATGAAGCCTCCACTCAGCTTTACGTGGTTTCCACACAAAAATATAAATTATACACAGGTTTGGCAATAGGAAGAACCATTCCCCATTCAGGGTTAAAGTGAAATGAAATAAAATTAAATGAATGAAAGCTGCATGTTTATGGGCTTCTTCTTAAAGATTTTTCACAGCTGTATCTGTTTTAGAAATAGAAACAGTCAAATTAGTTGTACACTAATATCCATTGCAAAAGTGGTTCTACTGTATTTTCCACCAATTCATCTCTTTTTTTCTTTTTTTCCTTGTTTTTTTTTTTTTAAGTGAAGATTGACTCTTTGTTTAGAAGGTTTTTGTCAGTATCTTGTTTGAGCACTTGTGCAGTAAAATCCCAGACTCTTTCCAAATGGCCAATGTGATTATTCATTGTTTTTTGCATGTCAGTAACTACAGAATCATTGAGTATTGTCTCCACTCAGTTGGCAGAGTGGCAATGGAAGTACCATAAGCTAAAGGAGACTAGGCTATGAACACTTTTCTGGGGGTTACTTTCTGGATTAATTATTCATGCAGAAATCCACAAAACTGTCAGGATTTTTAAATGTTTTCAACTACACAAAGCAGTTTTTCCAGTATTCACAAATACAAATAATTTTTTAAAGCCAATCTCAGTATCATTATTTGGAAGATACTAAGCTATTTTTTCTACTATCAAATTAATCCTACACACAATTGTGTTTATTCCTTAAGCCTTAAAAAATATTGCATAGTATCCTCTGACAGTTACAGTATTATAAAAGCTATTTTAAAGTTTTTATTGTACTCCTTCAAACTGTAATTGCAAATAGAGAAAATGAGGCAACAGGGGGATAGTGTTTTTTAGTTAAAAATAGCAGGAATAGGGGAATAGTAAGAGATTCAGCAAGTTGACCTAGAAATCAAGAAACTACACTGCATTCAAGTTGAATGATGTAACTACATAGAGGTTTGAGGGGAGGATCTCAGCACTGCATGAGCCTTGAGCTCACCCATTTCTCTCTCTGAGTGACAGGCAAGGTGGTGAAAACAGCTCCTACCCAAAGGGGACCCGCCAAAGGCCACATGGATGCCTCCAGACCTCACAATGCTGCCAGAGGAAGGATCTGCTTGGTTCAGATGAGATACCAGACCTTGAGATCCCTTGATTGCAGACCATCTGATAAAGGTACCAGTGTCAAGGAGACAAATCAGCATTTACTGAGAATATGTAGAGACCCGAGTGGGAGGGCACTTTCTCAGAGCTGGCATAACCCAGCCCTATGGCCAGCATTTTTCTTTCTTTTCAAGGAAGAAGTGTAGGTTAGCCTCCAGGTGCAAAGATCAAAGGAGTTGCCCAAAAGAAGCCCCAGAGGAAGGACACTCCAAGTGACGCAAAATGCCTCACGCACTCACAAGCAATGAGACAGGGAAGGGATTAAACCTGAAAAAAAAAAAAAGGCAGAAGAAATAGGTGCTTTAATAGGTCCTTTCTGTTTACTGTAATAACAATGCATGCTGAGCCATGACTTGATTTGCTTTCCATATAGCCACAGCTATTTAAGAGCCCAGGCTGTTGCACTGCAAATTCCACAGATGCAGAGTAGTGGAGTGTTCATAGGCCTCTATGCACAGGGCTGATTAAATGCTCAAGAAATTAATAATGACTGAGAGAACTACCATGATCTTCCAGGGCAGCAACAGCTGTGGAAATGACATTTATGTTACATGCTCCCCACACAACTATTTGATGGGAAAGTTAAAACATTCCCATATTTATTTTTTCCCCCAAAAAGGCTTCTCTGAGGTCTGAGGTCCTACACAAGAGTTTGATAACCTCAAAGGTCAGCACAACAGGTCTGTAAATAAAGAGAGAGGAACATCTCTCTGGGTCATATTCTATCCATAGTGTTTTCTCTGGAGTCTGCTACAAGATAAAAGATAAAAACTCCACCAGAGAGGGTTCAGTGCTCAGGAACACCAAGGGAAGGTGGCTCCTGGCAGGAACAGCTCCCTTCAGTAAAGCAGTGTGAATGCCTCTGTGGTGAGATGACGGATCACCAAGCCAGCAGTGCAGCAATGGCCATAAATGAGGCAAGAACCAAGCCAGAGAAAAGGGTTTGGTGAGAGACCACCAGCTGAAGCCAGAGGTGGGTGAAAAAGGACTCGCACCAGTGGGTAGCACTCACACAGGTGTTGTGGGGTGCACACAGAGGGCACAGCAGAGCAGTTGTTCATAATGGGCTATGACTAATTATTTTCATTCACCAGCACATTTGGAACCATATTTCTCAAACAGTAACTTTATGAATGGCAACGAGACCCCAGGGTATTTACCACACCACTTACCTGCTATTAGAGCACGCTACTAATGTGTCTGTGGGAAGCTGAACATTAACTGAGGGGCTGGAATAAAAGGGCATTCAAATGCCAAGAAAAATTAATTATCTAAAAGCACAAAACAGTGATGAATCAATCAAAAACCAGCACACTAATAGAGAAAAGATGGTCAGGTCAGTTGCAGCAGGCATCCACCCTTTCCACCCTTCAAACATTGTCTGGATCTAGGGCTCAGAATTAAACTCCTGCAGGATGCAATGGCACAGCCAGACATGCTGTGCTGCCATGGCTTAAGAGATTACAGTCCCTGCATGTCCCTGGCCTCTTGCCCCCACCTTTGCCTCCCACCACATTTGATGCCAGTTATTATCCTTCTATAACCCCTAGCAAAAAACTGTGCTCATATCCAGGTTTGTATCTAAAACGTTTTAGCACATTTTGCTTGTTCAGATCTTTCAAGAGGACGTTTTGGCAGCCTGAATCTTGGAAAAACTACATCATCAGAACTCAGGGGGAGGTGAGGAGGGCTGGTCATCAGGTTGGTGGGCTGAGCACTTCTACACCAGATGAGCTGTGGCCAAATCAGCCTGATGGACTGCAGAAGAAAACAGGGAAACTCTACCCACAGCATTGGCCAAGGGAGGTGATATTGCACTTTTTTCAAGATTTGGGCCAAATTCTGCCCAACTAGGGGCACAGATCATTTCTCTGTTACTGTATTGGACAACCCAGAATGCCAACATTCTTCTTCTCCCATTCCTCCCAAGAAAAGGAAGGCATGGGATTCGGGGGATTTTGAGTGGACCTAGAAGAAATCCAGGAGAAGAGGCAGTTTTAAGATGTGGTAACACAGGTGGCACTTGTGACATGGAGACTGTGCAGAAGAGGATCTCCTCTATAGCCACAAGTGTTCTTCACTGATCAAATCACCCAGAGAAGATCCCACGTAGGAAGCGCATGTCAAAGTCAGGACAGTGTGACAGTGCTGTCAAAGCTGCTGCTACACAAGGTTTGACAGCCCTTGAGCTACAGCTGAATGCTTTGAGACACTCTCTTGTATTCCACTCCACTCCAGCACTTGAAAAATAAATTCAGAAGCAGAACTAGCTATGAGCAGAGGGCTTACAACATCAGAAATTATTTTTTGGGATCTAACGCGCAGATTTGGGAGAGAGAAAGCTGTGTCAGTGCCATCCTGCTGGGAGGACTAATATCACCCAGAAATCAGGATAAATGTGCTGGCAGAACCCAAGCAGAGCATGAACCTGCTGCAATGCACCACATGGCCAGGACTGCTGCAGGGAGCTCAGCACTGCACACAAATTTCGGAGGGCACTTGCATGTCATACAACCCACAGGGGGTCCTGAGAAGGCTCTATTTGGTCTTGTAAAAGTATCAAACATGTTTTCACCTCATGTTAAAGAGGACTTGATGGTTGATTTGAAGAATGGTACCTTCAGTGACTGAAATGTTACTACTCTTTATCCAGTCACACACATACAAATGCTGGCACTACTGACAGTTGATGATTTGATTCAAAACTCAAAGTGTCACAATGAAAATATCCCCCAGATCATTAGCATTTGGTTTTACCTGATGAACTTAATGGGAAGTATCTTTTCTTGCATATTAAAGCTAGGAGGAACCATATCACTGAGAGATCTGGGGCCATGAGGATTACTCAAAAGGCCCAGATCCCCTTTTTAGAAATTTTGTGGAAAATTCCATAATCAATCCTGAAAACAAGGCTGGTAAATTTGTCTTCTCTGTGCCAAAAGAAGTTAATTTCAAATGAACAGTTTAATAATTTAGTCAAGCACCCTCACTTTTCTTGCCAGAGTTTCTACCCCTTGCAGCAGTTACAGCTTCAGTATTTGACTCTGTTCAGGAGGTAAAATGTTTCCTGGGGAGCAGAGATAGAATAAATGATTAATGCTAGGAAGAAGTGGGGGAAAGATTGGTAGGTCTGCAGGTTCATACAAGGGCCCTGTTCCTCAAGTCCCAATTGTGATTTGGGAGGCTTCTGCCCTGCACCTTTACTTCTCTGCTCTTCAGTCATACCAAGGGCCAGAAAAGCTGTTTCAGTGCCCTTGCAGCAATGTGATGATTGCAATGGAAAAAGCAACCTCTTAAAGCATTACTGACAAGCTATTTCAGCTATGAATTCTGAATTTTTTTAAAAAAAGTACTAAACTGGTTACCGTGTAACATCCCTATTTTAAAGTAAACCAAGGAAAAGGAAATATACATTCATGAACATCCATGAATTATTATTTTGCTTGATGAGCAGGCAATATGTAGATATTTGCTCAAAACAGTCCCAGGAAGTTCTGTATCCTTTTCTAAGAAAGGAATCGGTTATTGCAGCTAAAGACAGCAGCTTTAGGCCCTCAAAAGAGACAGAAAGTATATCCCACAGGCAAAAAGGAATCCAAATTTGCCATATAAATGAGTTATTGTGAATTTTTGGCTCAGCTCTGCAAGGCAGATTAGCATTCGACCGAGCAGCCACCTTCCATATGTCTGAAACCGAGTGACGTCGGTCCTTGTCAGTGTCAGTGTCAGTGCAGCAACCACTGACTGCAGGTTGAGCAAACACTTTCCACAGTTGTAAAGAACAGATGTTGCACCATTCTCTCTGGCCATGAAAGATTGAAATAATTGGTCTTTGTGCTAATATACTTTTATGGCTTCTATTGCCCATGATCTCAACACTCTCTCATATCCCTACCGTCTCCTATGAAATGGGAACAATAACCCATTAGCACAACCAAACAGGCTGTATTGGTCAAAAAGGCATCAGGAGAGGACAGGCAAACACAGGAAGCTTTTCCTTGGCCAGTTCAATTGCTAATGTCTGTTAGTCCTTGCAGCATTCAATTTTCCTCCAGAGAGCATGACTGAATTAGGCTTTTAAAGTAAAACAGTAAAAGTAATTAGACTGTTCTACAGGGTCCAGCTTAACTAGATTTTTTTTAATATTTTAGTTTCTTTATTTTCATCTTGTGAAAAACGTACTGTAAATCACTGCCTATCAGAGCCACTTCTCTAAAACCATTGAATTGCTTTAAAGAGTTTGCTTTGTTTAAAACTTAACTAAAATAAACAATCTCACACAACTGTGAGTTACAAGACTGATACAGATGACCATTTCTTTTTTTAATTTTTTTTTTTTAATTTTGGAGCATGTATTTGAAAAATAACAAAATTGACCATGAGAAAAATAGCCCTTTTTCAACCAGTCCTATTCCCTAAAAATTTCTCGATCACTTTTGGCTTTGCATTGCCCATGTGAGCCTCCTCCCATGTGAGCAGGACCATCAAGATAGCTTGGTCTGCTTCTGTAGGTCCCTCAGAGTAAGCAAGAATGGTTTTCTTCTAACATATTGCAAATTTCTAGCCACAATCCCATGTTTAGGTTGCATGGATCTGCAGTGGGGTGAGTCCCAGGAAGACTGCTGCTTTAAGTGTGTAAAGATAAATAAATTTCCCAGTTTAGCAGCAGTACTACTAACATGGCATGGCAGTTCAGTTATCCTTCATATCATTTTCTTAGCCACAAAACCTTAAAATATTTCTTGTGTGAAATCACTGCAGTACAAGAAATTTCAGCCTGAGTATCAGAAGTGTATTAAATGCATAAAGCCATTTTTTGACTCTTACACACTCCAGCATTTCCAAGTATTTACATGCCAGCCTATAGCTATAAACACAGCTCTGACCATAACCAAAATGAGACTTCTCCTTTTCCCGAGGCTGCACACATCTGCTACTTGTCTCCCTGAGTAACAGGACAACAGTTTGGAGGCACTCCTCCAGGGCATGGAGCACTCTGTCCTGTCCAAAACCTTACAGATGCTTATGAAACTGGAGGCTTGAGCTACAGGCTCAACCCTAAGTGAGGCCAGCAGAGAAGGTGCTGCTCACAAAATCACAGAATATTTGAGATAGGAAGGGATGTCTTGGAGATTGTTCAGTCCAAGTCCCTGCACAAAGCAAGGGTCATCAGGAGCAGGTTGCTAGGGGCCAAGTACAGCTACATTTTTATCTCCATGGTCCTCATTCTGGTGTCACAATGGTTTTATCCCTGCAGTTCATTCAGTTTTCAGTCCACATCCCTGTGTATTTATCTGCCCTATACTTCATCAGTTTGCCTATAAGGATGCTACAGAACAGTGTCAAAAGCCATATGATCTCTCCTAATTCACCGAACTCATCATTTCTTTCTAGAATGCTCTTGGTTTGGTCAGGTAAGACTCCCCTTTCTTTAGCCTGTGCTGACTGCTCCCAATCACCTTCTTGAACTTAATATGTTTGGAAATGGTTTTCAGGAGTATTGCTTTCTCAAGGTGAGGCTGAGCAACCTGCAGTTCTCAAATCCAACTTCTAGCTCATCTGAAGTGACACTCATCTGGGTGACAGGAGTGACACTGGGTGAAAGAAATGCAAAATCTTAACTGAGAGAGCATGACCACCCAAGGCAACCATCCAGTTTTGCTCATCATCAAGGTTTGCTGCTGACCTTTCTCATTACTGTAAAAATAAGAGCTGTCCCAGATAATCAAGGTAAAGTATATTTCTGCTTTTCCCTTTTTTTCCCTGTGCTACATACTGTTGGGCACTGGTGTCTACTTAGGACCCTTACAACACATTTATCTGCTGATTGTCCCTCCAGGAGACATCAAGGTACTTAAAGTTCCCAATGAAGATCCTGTGAATGTGAGCCTTCTTTCAGCTGTCTGAGGAAGATCTCAACTAGTTTTACTTCAGCAGGTGGTCTGTAGCAGAAATCTGCAACAACAACACCAACTTCCAATCCTGACCCACAAGGTCTCAGTTTATGGCTTATCCCTCACACCGAGGCAGAGCTTCACATGTTTCCAATGTTCTCTCTCATACAGGGCAGCTCCCTCTCCTCACCTCCTTCATTTGGAGCCTCTAGCCAGCCTTTAGAGCTCTCCAGTTGTGTGAAATATCTCACCATGATCCTAAAGAAGTTGTGGCCCTGGTATTGCACAGAGAACTCTAATTCCTTCTGTTTGTTGGGCTGCACTGTTGGAGTGCCAGCACTTCACGGAGGTATCCATTCATAATGATTTCCCAGAAGAGGCATGAGAACTTTCCTAGTTTTTGACCAGGTTGTTGAGGACTCCAGTGTGTTGACTCCAGTCAGTTTTGCATGGGTTCATTTGAGCCCCATTTTTCCTGTAGCAGTCAAGCTGATGAAGTTCCCCAGGTCCTGAATCTGCCCACAAGGGCTGAGAAATGAAGAGGATTTGTTTTCCTGCCCTGTACCCTTTATTAAGCACTAGTCCAAGTTCAGAACAGATGTGAAATTTTGCTAATTCCATGAAAAGTTTCACCTGATGCCTTTAAAGAATTGCATCTTTCTGCACACCCCAGTTTTACCAAGGTGGACATGTTCCTACTGAGCAACATCACACTGCAGATACCCAAAAATCTCCCACCATTTACAAAGCAGGTTCCTTTCCCCCTGTTACTTGTGTGACCTGTCAACATCCTCTTGCTTGGCATTATCAGTATTTCAATCCTTTTTTCACAAAGGGGGGATGTTCACACAGTCCTGATGTGATCCTTCAGAGGGACAGCCTGCCTCACAAGTGTTCATAAAAACAAGTAGGCAAAATTTATTTCAGAAGAGGAATGGTGAGTGGAGATCCACAGAAACTCATTGACCACCTTGGAACTAAACCAGTCATACTTTAATTTGCTCACAAAAGATAAGTAGCCATGAGGCTTGAATTTATCCTAGTTTATATTCCAGAAGACACTGTGGTTCAGGAATAAATACCATATGTAAATAAAAGACCAACTGTGAGCTGTAGATTTTCAGTAGCAGATAAAACCATAAAACTTAGCTTATCACTAGACTCCATGCATTCCAGTAATGCTAAATATCAGACTACAATGACCAGAGAACAAAAATTAGTGAACAAATCCCACACATTTAGATGAGTTTCATAGCTTATAGCGCCTTTGAAACAGAAAAAGTGCAAGATTTTATATGTATTTATACAATGCCACCTAGTGTCGTATTCACCAACACTTTTTAGACCAGAGATCTCCCAGCATTTTTTAAAAATCAGGGTTTGCTAGCACATTGTCACTAAAATGCTTTTCAAATACTGAAAACCAGCAGTCAGATTACTTGGCCAGACTTCATTCTTTATCTCAATTTTTTCCTGTTTTGTTCTTTACAGTGCATACTGGAATGTGACTTAACTCTTACTATTCCTAATTTGCAGCTATTTTATAAGCCCTAATGTCACACACCACAAAAAAAAAAAAAAAATTTATAACACTCCTGTATCTAGACCAGTTTTGTAGGCACTTTGAGGGACTATGTCATTTACCCTTAAATCAATGTATAAGATGAGGCAGATGAATTACAGCCCCAGAGTTTGTCTTTCTCTCTGCTGACTGTCTCTGCTATTCTTCAGTAGAGAAGCAGGCAGTGTCTACCTCCCACTAGTAAAGTAAACAAAATTTCTGGAGAAGGGGAAAAGTGGAAACCAGTGAATTCTGGCATCAGGGTGAATACTTCTGCCTCACCTAAGGGCTTAGCACTGCAAAATGGATTCACCACCACCAAAGATGAAGGGGGAACAGATGTGACTACAAGTAAAAGGCCTGGTCCTGCACACAATATTCCAGGTGAGGCAATCCCCTCCCTTGCCTAGCTGGCCATGCTATGCCAGGTGCCCCCTAGGACAAGTTTGGCTCTCCTGGCTGCCAGGGTAGTGCTGACTCTTGCTCACCTTGCCCAGGACCCCCAGGTCCCTTTTTTGGCACTGCTTTCAACCACTCATCTCCCTGCACACACACCAAGGGTTGCCCCATCCCAAGTGTAGGATCCAGCTCTTTCCCTGTGTGAGGGACAAGGGTTTGGGTTCTGCAGCCATAGGACGCTGTCTGCAGAGTAGCATCTGCTTGGAAGATGCTTCCTAAGCAGAGAGAAGTCATTTTCATCATGACAGCTGATCTCACAAGGTGGGCTTTAAATTCAGGAAAATGAAGGGTAGAGTAACTGGCAGTCTTGTGAAGGAGAGATTGACAGAATCACCAAAGGGCATGAGGAGTGATGTCATGGAAGGGACCACAAAGTCAGCAAAATGAGGCTTAAGATCTCCAGCATGTGTCAAGGAAGTGCCTGCAAGGCTCAGTTGTGGAGAAATCTTCCAAACCACCTCCAGAAACTCAGGGTTCTGGCTCTCTGAAGCACCTGAACAGTCCTGCTGTAGTATGGGACACACACAAAACCACAAGAAATACTGCCTGAACATCAGGAGACACTTTGTTCATGTGAGGGAGCACTGATTGCCTAGAGTGTTTGTGGCCTCGATCCTCTGGGATATTCCAAAGCCCTCTGGACATCTGGCTCAAGGTAGCCCTGTGTGAATAGAGGGGCTGGATGAGAGAACCTCCAGACATCCCTTCCAACCCTAACCATTCTGTGATTCTCTAAAGAGAGCCAGAGTTCCACTGCACAATTCCAAGGTTCTGCACAGGAAAGAAGAATATTGACCCCCAAACCATTATATTGTGAAAGAGGGGATAAAAGATCTTGATGTCAACCAGCTCATTGTTTGGGCCTATGTACTTAATATTTTGGAACAGACTTGGAAAGAAAGGATAATTAAAGTCAAGAGCTAAAACTGTGTCTTATCTAAGGTACATAGCATTCAGGGAATTGGGGTTCTCTCAGGAGATAATGGGCTTCTTACATGCGTATAAAGCAGAGCATCTATGCTGTCTCTTTTTAAGCAAATAGTGGATATAGTGCTTCATGTGCTAAAACAGGGTGTCCAGAAAGAGGAATCACCAGGCTAGCAAAAGGTTGTTAATGCTGTTTCTCAATACTCAACTGGGGCACCAAGCCAGTTTAATGCTTTTATTTCACTGTTGCCCTGTATCCCATTAAATTCAGGATTGCCATTACCTTAAAAGACGACAGGCTTCATTCTTTCTCTGTGAGGCCTCAGGACTTGCCAGGCTTTGTTCAAACGTGTCTTGGCTTGCCTAAAGTTTTGCTTTAGCTCGCTCAGCTCTAACAGCAGTTTTTCTAGAGACCACGGCCATTATTGCCTCGTTTGTTTTCTTTGTTAAAATAACGTGATAAAACCGTATTTTTTTGATATAGACAATACTTATTCTGCACTAAATGAAACATTTATGACCCCGGGATAATGATACATTGTATGGGGAAAGCAAGGCTGATATGATAGCAGAGGCCTTGAGAGTGGGGGCATGGGATGCAGTGCAAGCAGGCAGAGGGTGACAGAGACATTCATTAGCACTGGAGACTCCCCCAAGGCTACAAACATCCCACCAAAACGTGCTCTTAAAGGAGTGCACACCTGTAGCTGAGCAAAACAGCTTCAGGGGCATCAGGAAGACCAAAGAAGTTGTCTTTGCACTGGAGTCTCACCGATAGCTGGGATTCTCACCAGCTGCCCTGGGCATTGATCTAGTAAAGCTGTTAAGCCTGTGCTTAACTTGAAAGAGCACTAATGGAACTCAAAGCTTGAAGCAAACAGGACTCAGGCTGAAGTTAAAGTAGCTGTCTGGTCTGAATGGCTTGTTTATATTAAAGTATTACAGCTCTGTGAAGCTGAGCAAAGTTTTCCAGTTTCCTCATGATGAAGCAATATTACAAATACAAGAAGAATTACATTCTCAAAATGCGTGTATATTTGTAAGCACAAACTTATAAATACTTTCTTATTTACTCAGAGAATGATGTGTCTTCAATGTTACACTGTTTGCTATATACCTACTCAAAATTTTATGGTCTTAGTCTAAATGTTTATGATTTAAAAATTTAAATCACATGGTTTAAACATTAGTGACAAGGGCAAGCTAGCATCTTAGAGAAACTTGGTCTCAAACCAGGTGGTTATTTTTTTCCCCTGAGGATTTATTGATTTCTGCAGTTTGGGGTTTTCTTCTTTGGAAAAGGGGCTGTTCTCTCCCTCACCCTTATCAGTACAGCTGTGTAACTTCACTAATCTAAATCGTGCTCTTGCACCAGGCACTGCCCCACTGAAACGCTTCTAAAGTCAGTATTTATGGGTGCGAATTGCATAGAAATGAGGTGAGAATCTGACTGATTTCAGTAGCTCTGATCTACTGAAAACTGGAGGTAAATCCAGGGCTGCAGTTTTCTAAGCCTTCATGTCAAGATAACCAGCATCAAGTAGTTTCCTGTGCTCAGACAGAGAGTATTCAAGTAAAAAATGTATGATTTTTACCTGCTGAGAGTTGTGTCCAGAAGCACCAATGTCCTGTGATGACAAAAGGAACCACAGATCCATTAGACTGCATCACTGTTGGTTATCTTAGCTATACATTCATAGAATCATAGAACAGTTTGGATGAGAAAAGACCTTTTAAAATCATCTAGTCCAGTTCCCTCTGCTGTGATCAGGCACATCTTCAAAAAGACCAGGTTGCTCAAAACTCTATCTAACCTGACCTTGAACACCTGCAGGGACAGGGTGTCCACAACTTCTCTGGTCAACATCTTCCAGTGTTTCATGACTCTCATTGTAAAAAAGAAAAAAAAAATAGCTATTTTAAGTGTTCTAAATCATCTCTCCTTCAGTTTAAAGCCTTTACACTTTCTCCTGCCACAACAGGCCCTGCTAGGAAGTTATCTATCTTTTAGGTCCCCTTCAAGTACTGAAAGTCCACAAGTTCAGCTGTTATAGGATTGGAATGGTGGTGTGTGGGGAGGGAATTGGGCAGCCTTTGGGGCTTTTTCCCATGTGGATGTTAATTATGCAGTACTTACCTTTGAGCTCTTTCTGGTAATCCTCTACCAACAGAAGAAGAGATCTTGCTCTTCTGCCTCTGGCTGATGTAATTTCAGTGCACCAATCAGCAGTGGGCTGGCAATGATCAGAAAACCTGAGAACTCATCTCTCACAGGCCAAGGATGAATTCTGCAGCTGACCAAGCAGAGAAAAGTAGATGAATTCTGTCTAGGCCATATTAAGAACAGGTCAACCCTCATTAACAATATTTGGCCTTGACCACACTGTTACTTGCACTACCATTCTTCTCACAATTTCAAATATATCTATTTCAACCTGCATAAAGTAAAGGAGGGTAAAACATGGAAAAGTCTAACTAGAAACAGAGCAGAGCATTTATTGTCACTGGGAAAATCTCGTGGTCATCCAATGACCAGATCAGGGCAAGGAGCGGGGCCAGACAGCCTCCCACAGTCCCTTCAGAAATACATCACTCTGTGATGCCCTGACAGTAGCTCCTTCTTCAGTTGTACACTGCAGATTGAAAGATCATCTTGATCCAAAATCCACATGTTTACAGTTAAAATGTTCTTTTTTTACATTCAAAACAGTCCCAGACAGGACATGATGGACACAGAGTGAAAGAGGAAACAACAGACAGACATTGAACAGCTTTGCCCAATGTCATAGAATAGACTGAAAGCAGAAATGGAAATAAAACACTGTGTACAAGTCCAAATAAAGAAGGAAATGGGAGTTTTGGATCACTAAATCAAGGAAGATCAAGGAACATGACTGCTGAGGAGGGAAGGTTTCCAGAAATAGCACGCTGGATGCAACAATTATTCCCTAATGCTGCCTTCCAGACATGTGTACAAAATCCCCTCAAAATCCCCATCTCCCCTGAGACAAGGACTGTGCCCTCATGACTAATGGTGGCTTAAGACCTCCACACATGTTGCAGAACTCACAGACAGCCCTGGCTGAGGGGAAAACCCACCTGACTGCTCACCAGGCCGAAAGCACAGAAAGAGGCCCACATGTTGCTAACCTGAATGAATTTGTCTGCTGCCTGCTTAAGCCAGGATACTCTGGAGAGTTGATCTGGGCACCACACTGACCTCAGTAAACAGAGGAGGAGCTATGCCTGCTCCTGTGGCTGCTCTTCCAGCAGCTGCCTTTCCATGCCAGCCAGGAGCCCCAGCAGCCTGCTCAAAGGCCTTTGTGCCCCCCACAGCCCTGGGGGAGCCCGGTGCCCACCCCAGCACCAACCAGCAGCACAGTGCAGGCTGCAGTCTAAGCCAACATGCCCTGTGAGTGTTTCACATCCACTGTGGCAGGCCTGCATCGCTGCCTTCCCACGTCTCCATGGGGAGGTGTGAAGATGTTCCGTGGGAAGGTGTTTGGTGTTGCTGCTTGCACAAGTACCTGTAATAAATATCTCATTTAACCTGATTTTTTTTTTAAAAAAAAAAAAGGTAATTACCCAAAAACTTTTTCATTTCCAAACTTTGCCACTTCTGTGACAAGAGAGAAAAAAGGTGCAAAATCATGTCTTTTTAAAAAAATGTTTTCAGCAAAAATAATGAAAGGAAGGCTTGTGCAGCTTCCCATGGTCCTGTGACTCAGAGGGCTGCTGTCCCAGTGATCTGAGAGGATGTTCTCAGCTGTCATCCATGGCTCTCTCACCTGCTACAGTGCAAGAACAGTTATTGCATAAACCTTTACAGAGAGAAATGTGTCAAACTCTTCAAAACAAAATCAATGCATCAAACAGCAACACCCACAAAGGAAAACATGGTTCTGCAAGTGGAAGGTGCTCTGCTTTCTGACAGAGCACAGCATTTCTCAGATGCTGCAGGGTGTAACTTGGGTTTCCCCTAGTTCACCCAAATCCTAAGGAGGAGGGCAAGGATGCCTGGAACAGGCTAAAATAGACAGCTCAGCTCAGCTGCTCTTCCCCCACATGCTCCCAGCCTGGGCTGAAACCTGGCACTCAGGGTCTTCTCAGAATAGATGCTACTGACAGCAACTGGCACAGAGATCCCAGCTAACATTCCTATGGGAACCAAGAAATAATATCTTTCCAATTCTTTCCAGGCTGTATTGACTTTATATTCAGTGATTTTAAAAAATGTTTCTCTGCGGGGTTTGGCTTGTCACAGTGTTAGAGCTGCTGAACATCTCTTTCTTCCCTCTCTGTCAGCAACAGGCTTGCTCACATCTGGCCTGTCTGGCCTTGCTCTCCAAAGACAGAGAGCAAAGAGCTCTATTTCTATTTCATTTCTGCCAGTTATTTCTTTCTTTTTTCCTTCCTCCTTTACTACAGTCACATGAACATGATCCAGAGTGTGCCCAGGTGGCAAAGAAGGCCAATGGCATCCTGGCCTGGATCAGCACTGGTGTGGCCAGCAGGAGCAGGGCAGTGACCGTCCCCTGTACTCAGATTGGTGAGGTGTCACCTCCGATCCTGTGCTCAGTTCTGGGCCCCTCACTGCAACGAAAAACACTGAGGGGCTGGAGCATGTCCAGAGAAGGGCAATGGAGCTGGAGCACAAGTCTGATGAGGAGTGGCTGAGGGAGTTGGGGGTCTTAACCTGGAGAAAAGGAGGCTCAGGGAGACCTTCTCACTTTCTTCAGCTACCTCAAAAGAGGATGCACCCAGGTGGGGTTGGTGTCTTCTCCCAAGTGACAAAATGATAGGACAAGAAGAAAAGGAGAAGAAAAGGCCTCAAGCTAAGAGGAGGCTTAGATTGGATAATAGGAAAAATATATCCACTGAAAATGTGGTCACACATTGTAACAGGCTGACTCAAAAAGTGGAGGAGTTACCACTCCTGGAAATGTTCAAAATTATGAGGATATGGCACTTGTGGATATGGTTTGGTGGTGAGCTTGGTGATGCTGGATTGATGGTTGTATTTGATGATCTTAGAAGTCTTTTTGAACCTAACTAATTCAATGATTCTGTGATATCGTAAAGAATCTTACAAGCATTTCCAGCTGTGCATAATGGTTCATGGTATTTCATTGATTGGTTCTTGACTTGAGACCTTCTTGGGCAGCCTGATCTTTATGCTGGGAGGAATCAGCACTGCTTGCTCCATCAGTGTGATAAAAGGTTGCCCTTGGATTTGTAGGAACCCATAAATAAACCTTCCAGAGGTTTGGGGTGGGACACCTTGGATCTTGCATGTTGTTTTTTTCTTAATAAAAGTTCAACTCTGTGAATTCTTTTTGTTCATCAGCTGCCTAATTTTGAAGGAGCTGTAGGCAGCACAAATTGCAAAAGAGTCTCTCCATTGACTTCTCCCACCTCAGCTCCAGGTATGTTCTTGGAGGGTGCAGACAGTTCTTCAGGATGGGTGTAACTATTGATGTTCTGGAAAAAGCTGCAAAAGATCCTCTGCCCTCTGGGTCACTATCACTGCTGTGTCCCCTTCAGGCTGTGTGCCCTGCTCAGCAAGCTGAGGCACTTTGGGCCAGCTGCATCCCTGCAGGGATGGACCAGACCCCAGCTGTGTCTCTCAGAGGGCCCAGATTATTCAGAATGCAGGAGAGGCAGCTCTGGGCAGCTCAGGCTCAGCATGGGGGTGAGAGTCCATGGTTACACTCTGTGATGAGGACTCCCTGTGTCAGGGCTTGGGTTTGCCTTAGCACTCTGTTATGGTGAAGTAAGAGAAGCTCATCTTGTACAAAACCCCACACATGAAGTGCAGCATAGCAGACACAGGCCTCAGAAACATTTCTTGGGTACTTTTGCTCTTATATGAACTCCAGCTCAGGGATGCATCCTGCAGAAACAAGAAACTCCTCTCCCTCCTCCAGGGATGACACTACACTTTTGGATCAGTGCATCCCTGCCATGGGCAACCCAGGGCTTATCAACCCAGGTCATGGTGGCTCACATCCATCTCGGGGTTCAGGGAGACAGAATGTGGCACTCACTGCACTGAAAAATGCCCCAAGATCAAATCTACCGTCACCCACCTGCACCTCAGTGAGTTCTGGTGGGAAACCATCTGGGGAGAGCCTCTGTCCTGCCCCTGACAGCATTCACTGACAAACTGCAGCCAGGCAAGTCACCTGAAAATGAGCACAGGCATCCAATGAGAGCTCTGTTTGCTGGTGTGTTATCAACAGCTGCAAATCATGAGGTCTTTATGGTCATCACAGAGCAAGAGTGAAGATTTCTGAAGTGACTTGTGGGCTCCTGGTGCAGCCCATGCACTTGATGGACTCCAGCTCCCACTGGAGTGAAGACTTCTGCCGCTGCATCAGGCAAAGCTGCATCCAGAGCAAACCCTATTTCAGACTTCTTTGTTCATCTAGAGACAACCCCAAAATCAGAAGATTAAAGTTTGCCCCCAGGGAATTCAAATACTTCAATAGGACCTGATTTCATGCAAAAAATCTGTTTACAGAGGAGGGACAAGTAACTAACCAGGTATTGATGGAAGAAATTCCTTTGACCACCATATATTTTTTACATATAATTAAGCTCAATAGTTTTATTTTCTATGGTTCATTTGTAATAAAAGTACCATTACCAGGAAAAGATTGGCATTAATCCTCAGCAACAGAGATTTTATATATCATTTATAGGAGAGCAATACATACACACTTCATCTCTATTAAAGTGTCTATTTTCAATTCTCCTTTGATTAAAAAAAAAAATCAAATATCTATTCTCACTGTAGCATCAAATTAAACCACATGAAACAAAACTCAGCAAAGTGCCAAGCTTTTTGTACCCTATGCTGTGTTCATCTGCACGTGTGTGTTCTTGTGGGTGTATTTTTATATCAGCCTAAGCCATCTCATGGCACCAGGGCACTTAGGGATGTGAGGGATTCCTGGGTGCTGAGGTTTGGAAACATGTTTATTGATAGGGAGGTATTTCTCGCCTTGGCATCTCAGCACAGTGAGGACTCCTCATCTTCCACGGGGGAAGCTCAGGAAGGAACCAGGGCTGGATCTGAGTGCTCATGACAGTCACGTAGGCAAGGGCTGTGTGGCTGGAGAGTACAAGCAGCTGTGTCTGTAAGAAGCAACAGTGCTTTCCTCAGCTCTTTAAAACACCTAAAAGGAGATGAGAGCAGAGGACAAGCCCCATGGCACAGTACAGCATGTTGCATGTTGCAGGTTTGATGGGAAACTTCTCCCATAGGATCCAGATGAGAGACAAGTGATTTCCTCTGAAAGGGGCAATTTCTCAGGCACAGGAATGGCAAGAGAGTAGGAACCTGCCTACCAGTCTGCTGAGGTCCCCTGGTCTGCTCAAAAGGTGCCATATTCATGTGCTGATGTCCCCATCTCTCCTACAGAAGCAGAGCTGCTTGGTTCCACACTCACTGCCTACCCCATAAAACCAATCCACTTTTTCGTTCACAGTGTCAGAGCTTATTGGACAAATTAAAATTAAACCTGAGGAGCAGCATTTCATCTGCTTCATGTGCCCCTGCACAAGAAGGAACTTAGAAATGCCAAATGCCTACAAACAACATGCTGTTGGACTCTCCTCTCCTCTCCTCTCCTCTCCTCTCCTCTCCTCTCCTCTCCTCTCCTCTCCTCTCCTCTCCTCTCCTCTCCTCTCCTCTCCTCTCCTCTCCTCTCCTCTCCTCTCCTCTCCTCTCCTCTCCTCTCCTCTCCTCTCCTCTCCTCTCCTCTCCTCTCCTCTCCTCTCCTCTCCTCTCCTCTCCTCTCCTCTCCTCTCCTCTCCTCTCCTCTCCTCTCCTCTCCTCTCCTCCCCACACAATTTTTATGGCCTCATGGTTTTGTTGGCACAAAGTGTCCTGTCTTCCCTGTGGAGTTTGGCACAGATTCACATAGCTTTTCAGAAATTTTGTATATCTCATGAGGGGCTGCTTCTCCTCACATGGTAGTTACTTGTTTTCCTCCTTCATTTCTTGACTTCAAAGGCAAAAAAAGGTATTTTGTTTAAAGAAGCAGTAAAAGGATGTTGATGAGAGCAGAGTGCGTCCTCTCAGCAAGGTTTTCTCCCTGGGACATGAAAATGCTCCTTCTGTGCTCTAGGATATCACCCCTGGGAAGGTTTTTCTGGCCAAGGAGGAAGGATGGAGATGCCCCTCCTGCTCCCAGGCACCCACCTCAGCAGCCCATGGGGATGGGCCTGCCTGGGACGTGCTGGCTGCTCTGCCCTGGAGCCTGGGGTAGCAGGGACCACAGACAGCATGGGCTGTTGGCCACACACGTCTGTGCATTTCCCAGTGAATTCATGGTGATTTCCAGGGAAGGACAAAGGGGAGAGCAAGAGGAAACAGGCACAGCCATCTCTGGTTTCCTCTCCTGCTTTGTCCATGCAGTAAATTTTGGAGGTTAAAGCTGTAAAATGCACATCACCCTGTGTGACCCCAGCCCTTGGCAAAGCAGCACCGCTCCCTCCCACAGTGACTGCCCACAGGAGAAATGTGTTTATGTGCATTACTGGCTCAGGCAATTAATTTGCAGCCACGATAATGAATCTGAGACCTTTTTGACTGATTTCTCCCTTGCTGCCAGGCTGTCTGGGCAGTCCCTAGTAAGTAATTTCCTTGCATATCTCCTCAGGCCAATAGGAAACTCCATGAGTCACTTTCCTCCCTTTTAACAGCAGTAAGCGACAACTGGGAATCAGAAACTTCCTGCGAAAACAAAGGCACAGAGCTTTGCCTTGACAAGTCTAAATCACAACTAAATCTTTGTCAATCCTCCAGCAAAGGCTGCCATGCCTCTCCTCTTTCTGCTCTGCTCTGTGCAGCAGCAGTCCCCTGGCAGTGCTGGAGGTGTGGGAAGCCCTGTCCCTCCTCAAAGAATCATGTCATGATTAAGGTTGGAAAAGACCACCAGGATCACTGAGTCCTACAGTTAACCCAGCACTGCCAGGTCCACCACTAAACCATGTCCCTAAGCAACACACCAACATGCTTTCTGAACACTTCCAGGGACAGTGATTCATTCCACCACTTTCTTCCGCAGCCTGTTCCAATGCTTGGCACCCTTTCTGCGAAGAAATTTTTCCTCATATCCAATCCAAACCTCCCTTTATACAGCTTGAGGCCTTTTCTTCTTGTTCCATTGCTTTTTGTCTGTGAGAAGAGACTGAGTCCCCCCTGGCTACAGCCTCCTTTCAGGCAATTATGGAATGTGAGAAGGTCCTCCTGAGCCTCTCTTCCTCCAGGAAAACACTCCCACCTTTCTCAGCCACTCCTCACCAGTTTTGTGCCCCAGACCCTTCCCCAGCTCCATTTCCCTTCTCTGGACACGCTCCAGCCCCTCAATGTCCTTCTTGCAGTGAGTGACCCAGAACTGAGCACAGGATTGGAGGTGAGGCCTCACCAGTGCCCAGTACAGGGGACAATCCCTGCCCTGCTCCTGCTGCCACACCAGTGCTGATCCAGGCCAGGGTGCCTCTGGCCTTCTTGGCCACCTGGGCACTGCTGGCTCACGTTCAACCACTGCTGACCAACACCCCCTAGGGCCCTTTCCAAGGGGCAGCTTTCCAGCCATGCATATATGCTGCATCCATACCTCTAGACTGAAGGGTGCCAGGGGATGTTGCTAGGACACAAAAGGTGAGCTCTCAGAGCTAATTTGTTTGTAAGCTCAACAAATTGACATTTGTTGGCCAGGACCAACCAGGACACAGCCAGCATGTCTTGGGTCATATCCAGGAGTTTACATGAGCCAGACCTCATTCCCTCTGGTCAGTTGTTGCCCTAGGGGACTGGCCTTGGCAAAGGGACCCTTGCACCCTTGTGGTCCTGTGGGAGGCAGAAGGCTTCTCAGCATTATCACAGCTCACAAAATCCATGCGGAAGTGGCAGCACAGAAGGTCCTTGGAGGTTTTCACAACTGAAAGGAGCACACTACTGTCAAGTTAAACTTAACCTCAGGTGGATTTTGAGAATCATGATTTGAAGCTGAACCTCCAAAAATGGAGATTGATACTCCTAAGTCACTTAGGAATCTAATCCATGCTCTCAACTACTGCAGGAGGGAGCATACAGGAGGGGAGAAAGATCTTGCTTGTACATGGCAGCATAAAGTGCTTTTATTGTCAAGTCCTGGGCAACACTGCTCAACACAGCAAGCAAAAGGCCACTCTTTCCTTATCAAACAGAAAACTCTTAAGAATGAGAGCTCAAAGGAAGATTTGTTCCAAGGTTCTGAGCTAACGTCTGAAAACATGGCCTCAGCCCCTCCAGATTCCCAGGGAAAACACTTTGCATTGCTACACACACTGTTTTATTTGGACTCAGTCTCATCTTTGTGAGAATATTCTCCTCCCACTCCAACTTATTACAGCAAAATAATTTAAAACTAACTCATGGAATCAAAAATTAATCCCATGCTGAGTGGTATTATGATTGCTGGAGCAAGCAATAATTCCTGCCCAGCATCCTTGTCTGTGTACAGATCAAAGCCAGCATTAAAGCCAAACACATCCTCAGCTAAGGGCAGCCCCACTGCTGCTGTTCCCAGCTGAGCAAAAAGGCTGAACTCTCCCTGTTGGATCGTCTTGGAGTTTACAAGGCCTGGAGCTGGGATGCAGATAATCTTCAACAGCTGCAGGTAACCATGGGGTTGAATGAGGACCATGCAGCTGAAGGGGGACAGACAGGTGAGCAGAAACTCCAGCTGAGGTGAGCAAGACTTCAGCATTCAGCTTCCCACAGGAGCACTGTGAAGGCTGTATCCAGGCTCCCTCTTTCCCAGAGACACATGAAGCTGAAGTCATGCTCACAAACAGCTGACCATCGGAGACTGCACAGAGCTGAGTTCCCAGGCAGGCCAGCATGTGAAGGACACCATCAAAGGGGAGGTTTTCCATCAGAGCAGCTTTGTTCTGCGTGTTGCACATGGTGGGGAGCCGCTGGGCACAGCTCTGGTGGCAGCAGCCAGTCTGGCTCAGCCCCCTTTGCTGGGACTGCTCTAATCTGCCCCATCCTGGCTGACTCCAGCAGGGACCTGAGAAACAGGCTCCAAGGAATCAGAGGAAGCCTGTGGTGATGAGTGGCCTTGGGCTTAACAATCCCCAGTTTGTTCTTGTGGCCGCTGGTTTCCTGCCTGGCTTCCAGCAGGCTGTGCCTGGGCAGATGAAACTGGTTCCATACGGAAAAACCCATATGACAGGTGATGTCTTTGATCCTTGTAAGCCTGCAAGCATGAAGTAGAACTATCAGGCCACACACCAGCTTTTTCATTTCCTGACATCCTCTGAATGAGCAACACCGTTGTGTTTTTGGATCCACGGCAGTTTGTGCTCCACTGACAGTTGTGGGACAGAGCACCTGGCTGAACAGGACACCTGCTGATTTCCAGGACACCTCCCTGCTGTCCCTGTGACCTTGCAGAGGATTAAGCTGTACTGTTATATAAACCAACTGGATTTCTTCATCATCCCTGGTACATGAGCTGGGAAATCAAGGCCACGTGCCTTCAAAGATGACTTTTCTCCAAGTGACTGTTCCACACTGCACACTACCCACAGCTCCTGTAGGTGAACATAATGCACAGATAATACTGTCTCAAACCCATGTGGCAGTGATGGAAATGGGTTAAGGACTGCGCCACATGAGGCAATGTCTTTTTTAAGCCTTTGGGTATAGTTAGAGCTGACATTTTGGTCACTTTTTCAACTAATGTAAATGGTCAAGGGAAAGGAGTTTCCCAGTTGAGTTACTTATCATGGTGAGGGGGAAAATTTCTTTCATTTTTCATTTGTTTTGCAGCCAATAGACAAAGAGCAAACCAACATTTCTGGGTTCTTTAGAACTAGGTTTCTTATGTTTGTATCAACGCAGTGCAATCAGCAGCACTTTAAGGTGGGACTCTCACATCAGATCTGTTCATCCCAGCCCAGTTTGCCCTTTCTTGCAAGTTTTTACTGTCTGTTATGGGAAAATAGGCTTTCACTCTAAAATACTAGAAAAATACAGAAAAAAAGCCTTGCCTCTGTCCCTGACTATGTGATCAGGTCTCCTGTAAACTTCAAGCAGGCCTGGGAACAGTCTCATCAGCTCCTGCTCCAACAGCCACAGCAGCATCTTTTATCCCTCCATTGTGGCAGCTGAAGGGAAAAATCATCCATTGGATTCCACCAGCATGAGGAGATTATTCATTCACCTGGATTTCCAACAGACTCCTCTACTCTGCACAAAATTTTGGCATTAATGTTTAGAATTCTTCTGACTGTTCTCCATTTTAATTAGTGAGTAGAAATCTCCCTGGCCTGTGCCAGGGAAAAAAAAATGCTCCTTGGGATTAAAGTGGGCTCTGGTTCACATTTCTGCTTGCCATATTCAAAGGAGCATGTTGGTAAAGCAAGTGTCCTGTTTGATGGAGATGGAAGGACATAATCCATCTGCTGCAAAGGGTGAGTGCTGTGTCCTGAGTGAAGAGATCCCATTCCAGTGTGGCTAAAGACAAGGAAGAGCACTGGGTGATTTTGCCAGTATATCCTCAATGGCAGTTTTAGGCTTCTTATGGGGGAAAAATTATTGCCTTAAAATCTTACTGTAAAGGTATCTACAGAATAAATAAAACATCCAGGATCTACTACTAAATAGTAAGAAAACCCAAGCAAACTGTGTAGGTCAAGGAAAACTGTCATATTTTTCTGTTGCATTCTCAAAGGTACGAGAGAAAATGTATTGGTTTTGTCGAAGGACATGACTTGTGAGGCACCCTCCCCCTGGAAATTGAGAGAAAAACCCATCTGGAAATGGAGACCTCTGGACAAATATTTAGGCACAAAACTACAGCCACCAAAATGACTTCACTGACTGGAACTGCATTTTGCTACATCCCCCTAGTCCTGTGCTTTTGCACCAGAGTAAGGGCTCATAACACTAGTGTAGAATCACATAAGTCGATAGACCTCTAAAACCATTGAGTCCAGACACAGAAAGCCTGGGCCCTGCCTCTTCCCCCAAGTTAAATGCAGTTGTGTAAAAAAAATCCTCAGAATCATAAAACCTCATACAATCCTCACTGATTTTCTTGCTAAAGAAAATTAGTGCCTTGTGTCAGTGCACACACACTCAAGGACCACTTGTCCAAAAATATTTTCCTCTGACAGAGTTGGCAATTGAAGCTGCACACAAGCTGTTCTGAATCTGAGCATAAGGCTGGGCTCAGACCACAGCAGACTCTTCTACCTGGGATGTCACCAGGAATCTGGAAAAAAACTTTCTCATGTCCTCAAACATAGGCAAAAGCACAGTGGCTTGGAAAAAAAGAAGGGAAACTCACGAAGGGGAATGACCCAACACTGGGATGAGCAGAGGTGAGGGAGGGATGAAAAACTAAGCCATAGGCCATGCTTGTTTCTGGGAGCCATGGGTGAGGAAGCAGCCTCCTGAGATGCCTGTAGGGAGCCAAGCGCTGTTGCCCTGAGCAGACTCCCTAAGGACACCCAAACCTCTACTGCTGAACTGTGACATTTCAGGTTGACCCACCGCTTCCCACCAACCCCTGTATTCCTCTCTGCAAAATAAACTTTTGCAGGAAGTTTGGCATCATCAGAGAGTCACCATCCTGTGATGATGAACATCAGGAGGCAGAAAGGGCTGGCCTTTCAGCCACATGTGGCCCGACCATCCAGCCAGGCGGCCAGCAGAGCTCAGGCTGTGTGGCTCTTCCCTGCCCACACATCACAACAGGCGGTTTGCTCTGTTTGAAAAAGAAACAGCAACATCAACTCACCTCATTACTCATGGAAGTGCAGAGCTAAAGTTGCCAGCTGAACAGCCCTGGTGTTACCTCTTTGTTCCAGCTTGCAATGCAAGATGCATTCCATTACCATCTGCATGGCAGATTATCTTTTGTCAAGTTGGCAGTATGCCTTATCTGTCTCTTTGAGTGACCACAATCACTCCTTCCTCTGGAGGGGACATGTGTTGATAACAGGCTATTGAATGTCAGTGCATGACTGATGAGAACTATAACATCCCATTGTGAGATGCTCTGCCCAGGGGGAGGAGCAAAGCATTGCTACCCAGATATAATCCAGAGGTTTTGAGACACCAGCACGGCTTTCTCCACTGGATTCCCCAGAAGAACAGCAGCTGCCTCTTCTTCTACTGGATCTTCAGAGGAAGAATACATCCTTCTCTACAGGACCTCCCTGCTCCAACAGAACCTCCCCTGACACTTCAGGAGGACTGCAGCCACATTTCCAATTGGACTGCCACCAACACCCTGACCCACAGGACGTCAGGTTGGGTTCTGACTCCATCAGTGTTGTTCTAGTGTACTAGTGAAGTAGTGAAATAATCAATGCAGTCATTGTTTATTTCATCCTTTTATTTTTTCTTCCCTATTAAAGTACTGTTATTACTTGTTCCAATATTTTTTGCCTGAGAGTCCCTTAATTTAAAAGCAATTTGGAGGGGTGGGGAGGGTTTACATTCTCCATTTCAGGCGAGGCTCCTGCCTTCCTTAGCAGACTCCTGTCTTTCAAAACCAAGACACTCTTCACTGACATTGCATTAAGACTTTATTTTGCAACAAATTTAAATGCACGGTCACATTCCTAGCGTTCCTTCACCACCAGGAATCACTTCCAGGGCTAATGCCTGCAAACTGAAGGAGAGTCCACTGGATTAGATATAGAAAGAAGCTTTTTACAAGGAGGGTGGTGAGGCACTGGCACAGGTTGCCCAGAGAGATGGTGGACGCCCCATCCCTGGAAACATGCAAGGCCAGGTTGGATGGGCTCTGAGCAACCTGGTCTAGTGGAAGGTGTCCCTGCCCATGGGCAGGGAGCTTTGGAACTAGATGGCCTTTCCTTCCAACCCAAACCATTGTATGATCCTATGACTTCATTTCACTTACAACTCTACAGAGCTTATTAACAACATGGCCAAAAAAGTCACTTTTTAAAGCAGCAACTGTTTATTATTGGGAAGAACATTAGGACTTTATTTTTTTTTCTCTTACATATATTCAATTTGAATAAAAATAATTTAAAAATTTTTAATTTCTCTTTATATTACATGAAAATAACTTGAAACAACTGTGAATTTTGGAAGCAAGAAACATAGACAAAACTGTTATTTAGCTGCTGAGATGTAGTTCCTGGATTTTTTTTCCCAAAAAAACCCCTCAAATAGAGAAACAATCACAATTGTCATTCCAGTGGAGAAACTTAACCCATCTATAAAATATCTTTACGTTTGAGAATGGTATATTGTTACACTAGAAAGTATTCATAATATATTGTGTGAGTTCTAATATACCACCTAAAATATATAACTTCTCAGACTTTACAAGGTCCAATACTTCAGACCATATTCCAGTGGAAAAACACTACAAATCTCTTACAATCCTTTTAAAGTTCTTGTTCAATTAACTTTTATTTCCTTTTGAGGAATTCTAATATAATTCCAAGCAATAAAATACTGGATACAAACTAGCTTGTAGAACTTTAGTCACGCTAAATTGGAAAACCACTGTTTAAAAGGATGAAGCACCTTTTGTAACAGTGACGAAACATCACTGTTAGTGTAGCTGAAGAAGCAGATTTTGTGCACAAATTTGTAAAATTATCATGACAATAAATTTGATAAAAATTTATATTTTATAGTATATTCGATAGTAAGAAATTCAGCTAATTGGAATTAAAATATGGTTATGGCTGGGGTAAGATTACAGTGTTACAAGACAAAGAGTCTACTTATTAGTCCAGTTCATATTATCTGATAAAGACTTCCAATAAAACACTGATTTCTTCTTTTTTTTGTTTGTTTTTAAAATACATGCAAACCTACTGCAATTTCCCTGGCTCATCTCGCTTCTTTTCAGTTTTTTTCAGTTGAATGTGAATATAGTTCATCTTCTCATTAACTTCTAGGGTAATGAACACCATTCAGCACCACCAGAATGGGTTATAATTAAAAAAGCTCAAAAAAGCAAAGGAAAAAAAATGCAATTAGCATGTCAAGGTTCACTTTGCAACACAAATCTGCAGAAATATGTTCACCAAAAATGAGATGGATTTTGTGTAGGTAGTTATTTGCATTGAGTACCATATAAAATTTAATGTAACTGTGCCAGTCGTGAGTCTGATAGCCTGGTGTAAAACCACTCTTCACCAATAACAAGGAAAAAAAGACTATTAATCTGATTGTCAAAACTGTTCTCTGCAACAGCCTAACCTCAGGGGTCAGTTCTCTTCCAAAGAAATGCTTGAAACACTGGCTGGTGCTGCAGCCCAACAAACAACCCAATGCTATCTAAGGTGACAATGTCAAACCCTTTCAAAAACAAACATTTTGCTCCAGTATATTTTATCTGGGGAGGGGGGAGGTGGGTGGGTATTTTGCTTTGTTTTGTTTTGTTCTTGGCTTTTTTATTTTTGTAACTGTCTGCTGTTTCCAACACCATCTCAGAGGCTGGAATGTTTCATTCCTTCCTCTGCCAGCTGTGTCCTTTTCCACTTGGCAGATGCTGACCACCACACCCGCCGCTCCTCAGCGCACAGCAGCCACCAGAACTGCCTTCTTGTTTTCCTTGCCTGTTATCTGTGTCATCAGAGGAATTTACAGCCCTGGAATGTGATTTCTGAATCAATATGCGTTTTCTTTTCCTAAGGAATGCCTTATTTTGCAACCACAGCTGTGAAAAAATAATCTAATTTTAACTAACGAGGGGATGGTGGCTCTTTAGAGACAAATCAGTGGTGCAGTTTGAAAAACCAGGGAGGCATTTCACCAGACTGCAATCTTTTTAAGATCACGTAAAATTCTGGACCTAAACTATGCCAATTGTCTTCATTTCTAAATTAAGAATTACTTTTAGTTTTACCAAGAAATATTATACTGGTATGAACTATGGAATTTTTGAAATTATGAAGCATATTAATGTTTTACTTCTCTAAATATATTACTCATTTGTTTAATTCATTCAGGATTCTACCATACTGTCAACCAACTATAGCAATCCAGAAATGTTTTCTGCTTATGGAAGGGGCTTAATCACTAAGCCACACCTCCCTGCAAAGCTTCAGTATTTCTGATTGGTAAAATGCTTTTCTCATTGAAGTAATACTGAAGTGGAGCCCTAGTCCTCCTCCATATATACGACTGTCAAGTTAATTAACTTTTCAGGACAAAATGCTGATCACATTCAATGTCGAGCCACACTGTCGTGTTCAAGACAGCTCCAGTGGTAGCTCTGGTGGCACAACTGTGTATCTTGGGTCAAGTTTAGGTGTGAAATCCTTGAAGTTCTTAGATGCTTCAGTACCAAACACATCTAAAACTTTCCTATTCATGAGAGCAAACCTGAAAAAGAAAAGACAAGAAAGTATGAATGCATGACTCACTTACTTATGAAAAAATAAAATTATTTCATGTCATGAAAGTTTACCAAAATCTGTGACATATAGGCTTCAACTTGCACTGTTCAGATATTGAAAGTTTTTCACCTCAGGCAATAACGATTTTTTTAAAAATTGCGTTTGAAAAATGTGGCTAATAATGTTTGTGTTCGTGTACTTCAAAAATGCAACTTATGAAAAAGAGGAAGGGTCCCCTTTTACTTTCAATTCCATAAAAAAAAGGTCAAACCAAAATATACTGCTGTTCTCTCTCATTCCAGAGCAAACTGTGGCCCTGCCTGTCCAAGTCTGGATGCCAATTTTCTGGGTGTTACAACCTACTTCCATTTTGTTGTTCTTCACAACTATAGAATGGAAAGCGTATGAAATATCAAAAGAAACTGCCTTTATGGAGAGAGTGTCAAAATTACTATTAGAGGGACTTGCTTCAGATAAAATAAATGAGCAGAATAGAATTTGTACTCCTTCCTCTCCTTCAATTAAGGCAAGCTTAGGATTAGTACAAAATGAAAAAATGCAGACAAAATTGGACATCTGTACTGACATCATTCCCTGTATCATGTTTGTATGGCCTCAGATGTTGCCTAAGGACTGCCTCCAGGCATCCCAAGGAAAGCTTCCCACTAAATCTTGCAATGTATTCAATCACCTCGTGTGTACTGTGCCGCGGGGAGTGTAGGTTCAACATGCTCCAGGGACTGGCCTCTGATTTCACTTCTAATTTTACAGCCTGGAGAGCTCGTTGTCACGAAAAACAGTACTTTTTATAACCCCATTCATAAACTGATCAAGATTTGGATGCCTTGTTCCTGCCACACACTGCACCAGTATAACAGTGTACAATTCACTAAACTGTATTTTTCTAAGTCAGTTACAGCAAGATCTCTTTTTAAAAGAAAGTTTTTTAGATTCCTGCAGCAAAGAGGAAAAACATCCACTATATTACAGTGTATATTCATGATTATGATCAGTGAAAATTTTTCATTAGCTTTGCAAGAAAAAAAAACCCTTTCCCAACTGAAACAGCTATAAAAAAGTACTGAAACTTTCAAGTATTCTTAGGAGATATTCTGACATTTCCAGTAATGCTTTTAAACCCATAGTAATACCATGCTGTTAATCACTGTACATACTGATTTCTTCAACAGTCATTTACTGGATTCTTCATGTTCCAATAGAACTTGAAAGCATCCCACCCTCCATAGGGTGGGCTAAAAAGGCTTCAAGTAAAATACTCATCTGCTAGATAGTCTTCACTAGAGCAGTCTGCTCCTGTCATTACCCTAAACCCAGCAATGTCACTTCAGCAGCAAAGAACTTCAAGGGTACTGGAAACCATTTGAAAAGCAAAGTAAATCCACAGGAAATCAGCCCTCATGTACTATTAGCACTCTGCTGCTGGCAGTGAATGACACAGAAAGCTGAGTGTGATAAATGACAGGTTTAGACAAGCCAGAACACAACCCTGAGTACATACCTGCCCCTTGTTAGTCGTAAAAGAAATTTCCAGTATGAAGGTCTCAGGTTCTGAACTTCCATGACAGCCTGCAAGGAGAGGATTCTATCAGAGCCAGCTGACAGTGTCAGGCAAAAGTTTCATCTGCTGCATTAGGTAGCCAAAATCAGCAAAAGGATTGTTATGGAACTCATTTTTACTGCTCTGTGCTGAATTCAATGTTTGTATGATCACCACCAGCACAGACAAATATTCCCAGAATACAGTATTTTACCATTGGTGACAATTAACTTACATCTCATTGCAGATGAGTAAACAATCATTACTCCTGGACTGGTGGATGCCAAATTTACCTCCTACTTATTCCTCTATCCATTCTGCATTTTGTGATCCACCATTTCTTGTAGTCATATTTATATTTCATGCTACATTATCTTAAATAATGTCATACATTCAAAATCCATGTCTTCTCTCTATTCCATTACTTTTCTGGGTCACTTAGAAATATAGAGAATAACAAACATCTCAGCGTAGATCCTTTCTCTAATTTCTCCTTCCCTCTTCCTGCTAAACCTAGCAATTTGTTTCTAGTCTTAGATCAGTATTCCAATTAGTTATTATGTAACCAAAAAACCCTTCTTTTCTCATATGAACTTTTTGTCTGTTAGCCTCGCACAGTTGTCCCTGTCAGGAGTATTTTGGAGACCTTCAGGCACATCCCAAGCACCAAAATATCAATTCACTTTGATACTAGACTTAGAGCTATTCCTGAGTACATGGGAAGAATGAGGAGGAGGAGTGTCTCTCAAACATCCTGTTAAGCACAAGACTGCAGAAGATTGCTTTAGGGTCATTTTATATTCTCTTTATTGGGGGGCACAAAAAATATAGTTATGGAGGTCCAGAGAATATGTAGTTCATGCAGGGATGTTTCAGCAGAAGGTCTAGAAACGGTGAGATGTAGTAGAATAGTAGAGCTATTTGAGTAGCACTGAAAAGTTTATTTTCTAGCTGATGCAGACAATAAAAGGACTGAGGTTAAAGGCATGTAGCTAACTTGAGAAGTAGAAAAAATGGTACTACTGCTTGTGTCAAATGGAACACTTCAGGGTTTTTACTATTTTAGGCAATATTAATTTAAATGAGTGGAAACTTTCAGTTGATTTAAAAAAACATAAAATATTGTATTATACTGTTTGCCTACTTGAAAAACTGTCCTTTCACATGCTCATGGAAGTTCGTACATTAATGTTCATCTTCTGGGTGAGTGCATTTTAAGATTCTTTCCAAATAATTCAATGTTTTGTATAATGTATTCAGCTGTAAGCAAAGGAGAAACTGAGTCCTAGGACTGACCTTCCCCCAGTGACACTCAAAATCAGGATGCAGGAGCACGATGCTGTGAATCACTACATCTCACCATCTTTTCTACAGAACTATCTCCTTGTGCTCCTCTTTTCATTCAACATTTGATGTAAAGAATTTCATGTGTTAGAGAACATACTTACTGCCTGAAAGCATATCGATGTAGAAATGGCATAGATGATGCTGTCTGCATGAGGAAAATAGGGAACCTTCCCAGCTTCAATGCCTTTGAAGTATATAGTCTATAAAAATAAAAAAAAATGTTGAATGCAACAAAATCAAAGTATCTTTTTACTTTTTTCTTTTACCTTTAAAAAAAACCCACATCAACTTTATCTTTTTTTATATGCCCACAAATGTGATGTTGATTAAAACAGACTACAGATGTTGCACAGGATCAATCTACTAAGAAGCTATTACTGCACAGAACAGGACTAGCAACAGCTTGGGTTTTACAGAACCTAAAGATAAAAAGGGGAAAGTTTGCTCTGTTAAATTCTTCATTTTAAAAAAGCAAAAGAACAATGCAATAACTATTCCAACAAAGTGAATATTCACTGTTCTTAAACAGCTTGAAATCACATACTTTACTTTCTGAGAAAACATGTACAGTTTATTTTCCTGAGCACAGCCTGACCTTGCAAAGCAGCACACGCCTCTTTGGTCAGTTACCCTTGGCTTGCATAAGATGATAAAAGTAGTAAAAAAAAAAAAAAAAGAAAGAACACACAGCGCTTTTCTTATTTCACCATAGGCAAGATGTCTCAAAGTCCATAGAAAAGCATCAGCAATACAAGATAATACTGGTTTTTTACAACTGGAGTTCTAAAAGTCATTATGGAGAACTCAGATTTGCCTTTATATGACCAACTGCCTTCAGAGCTTGGTCTGGAATAACCAGGAGGTGGAACAGAGAGTATCTTCCCTTTTTATATTTCATTTTATGTGTAACAAAAAAAAAAGTTTCTTCTTTTTATGTTCTCTAAAATTAATTCTGCTCTGGTAATGGACCTGGATAATTATCACTAGAGAACAAGGCCTTCAACTTCTGCAGGAGAAATATGTGATTCAGGTATGATGCATAGTGAAAGAACCTTATCAACTCATTCCACTGGTACTGTTGGGGAACTGACCATGACTTAGTCTCAATTTTCTGGAAAAATCACAGTAAGAAATCAAATGCTGGTTAGAAAAGTATAACCAACATACCCAGACTCTGTAACTAATTTTTTTTCCTGAGTTCCTAATTTTAGCAAGTTCAGAGAAATAATTCAAGCCTGAAGAATAGTAATTAGAACAAAGTTCATTCCAAAGCTGGGAATTCAATCAGCTGTAGTACAGTGACAAACAACTTCAGCTATAGACCAAAACCTAAGCTATTCTGAGTTATCTTAGACTGTTGAATGCCAAAGTAAGGGAACAAAGGCAGGAAGTTAAGCTGCAGCTTTTGGCAATAAATCTGCAATTAAAGACTAGGTCTGATTTATGTTTCTGGCAGAATAGACATTCTTGGAACTTTCTTATTTTAAAAATCTGCAAAAACTACAAAGCAAAGGGTTGTCAGAAGAATAAAAAAATTGGTGGAGAATATACATGAAGACCAGTGGATAAAGGACATTTAAAATTAGTCAAAGAAAAGAAAGTAAGAAAGACATGAGACCACATGGCAACATTGCCTCTGGCACACATGTAGTGAAACACCATCAGCATACAACTTTGTATTTCACTGGAATTGCCTGATAAAACCTCTGACGTTCACTTTCTTTTCTTCTGCCTTGAAAAACAGATGAAATGAAGACCTCCTTTAGGAGGATAATAACTTACCTCTACTAATTTAGACACCAGATACATAGAGATAGTTGTACTTTTGTAAAACATCATAGAAATTCCTGCTAGACACCCTGTAACAATTAGAAAAGCATTGTTAAGGTTGTGGTTTGAGTTGTTAAGGTCACTGTTGTGTGTCAGTTCAACAAACACTGCACAGGACTATTTACTTCTGCTGCTACAGACAGCACAGTTTAGTGATTTTTTTTGCTGCCCAAATATGGTTTGTAGCACTAAAAAGAGAAAGTCTCAGAAAGCTGAAACAAATCTGTACTCAGGAGCACACTGTCAAATTTCTCCGGTTTTTGTGGGATGAGAGATCTCTGTGGTTCTAACATGTGACAGATGCACATGAGGGAAGAGCCTCACCACCACACAAATTTCATGGTAAAAGCATCTTTCTTTGGACCCTGTGGAGCTCAATGTACATTCTGTGGAATATGGAAGAGTGAGTACTTTCATCTCACATGTCTACAGCTCCAAATTAAAGGACAAGTTTATATTTATGCACAGCGTAATACACTGTCTTTGGAGCTGACCATAAACTCCACATTTGACTGAATTTGCCTTAAAATTTTAATTGCAACTCTTTCCTTGACACTACTTGAAACATCACTGTCACTTTGACACAACCTTGATGTACACAGGAATAGGAACAAAGTCCTATTTTCATCACAGAAGTCTGAAAATGGAATGGGAGGACAGACAAGAGGAACACTTGCAGAGTCCCAACACATACAGCACAAACTTTCCATGGACTCACCAGCTACGAGTGCATGAAGCTCATCATCAAGGTTTCGGACCCAGCGCAGGAAGCAACTTGTACCCTGCAGGTGAACAGAATGCAAGCTTAGCCCTACTTATTTCTTATAACACACAGACTGCAGGTATTCCTTATAAGCTAGTAATGTAGCACACAGGATGAATTAAGAATGTAGTGTGATAATACCCATAATCACAGAATCATAAAATAGTTTGGGTTGGAAGAGACCTTAAAGATCACCTCGTTCCATCTCCCCTGCCATGGGCTGGGACACCTTCCACTACACCAGGTTGCTCAGAGCCCCATCCAGCCTGGCCTTGAACACTTCCAGGGATAATGTATTATTCTTGTTCTTGGTATGGTTGTTAGAATAAAAGGCAATTTAATTGATAAGTGAGTAGGCAAACTTTCCCATTTTTTCAGTCTTGTAAGGGAAATGTAAAATCCCATTGTAATTTCTTAAGAGCTGTAGAAACTTTCATTATTGAGACATGTTAGGTCTGATTAGGTAATCTTTACCACATCAAGAAACACTAAATTACATCAACAAATACACAAGAAATCAACAAAACTGAAGAACAAGCTTTTTAAAAGCACTGGTGATACTAAAGTCCAGAGAGTTGGATATAGTACCCATAACATTTAGTGTCTTAAATTTACAATTTACTGCTGCCATTTCTTTCAAAACTGGAGTTAGATTAAATTAATCTAATTAATCTAATTAGTCAAATTAGATTAATCTAATTTGAATTCCAATCTAATATCAAAGCTAATCATGAATTCATATCATCCTCATTTGCTGTACCTGCTAGACTCTTTTCCATGATAAAGGTTTTTTTCAACTACATACAAAACCTTCAGAGATTTTTTTCATGCATCCAATAAATTCCAGAACTAGGAAAACACGTTAATCTAAAAAAGTAGAACTGCATGTCCCTTGGATCCAAAACACACCAAGCATTTAAATTTTTTTTGCCATGGTCCAATTTTTTTGAGTTGAAATTTTTAGAAAATTAGAAAACTAGAATTTTTTCTGCCCTACTTGCCTATTTAGACTGAAAGAAAAATAAAATGCAACCCAAATTTGTGTAAGTTATGAAATGCAAACAATAACATATAGTAGATCATAGAATTGGTGAATCATTTAGCCTGGAAAGGGCATTTAAGATCAATTCCAACCTAGTGTCCACCAAGTCCACCACTAATCCACATCCCCAAGTGCCAAATCCACACACCTTTTGAACACTTCCAGAGATGGCAACTTCACCACTTCCCTGGACATCCTGTTGCAGTGCCTGACAACTCTTTAAGTGAAGGAAGATTTCCTACTATCAAATCTAAACCTCCTGTGGGCAACTCGAGGCCATTTCCTCTTGTCCTGTCCCTTGCTGCTTGGGAGAAGAGACTGACCTACACCTGGCTGCAGCCTCCTTCCAGGCAGTTGTGGGGAGTGATAAGGTCACCCCTGAGCCTCCTTTTCTCCAGGCTGAACCCCCAGCTCCCTCAGCCACTCCTCACCAGGCTTGTGCTCCAAACCCTTCCCCAGCTCCACTGCCCTTCTCTGGACACGCTCCAGCCCCTCAATGTCCTTCTTGCACTGAGGGACCCAAAACTGAGCACAGGACACAAGGTGTGGCCTCACCAGTGCTGAGTACATACTTAAAAAATAGTAAATAAAGGTCAGAATATGTCACCTTCATTTTATGAGTATCCAGTGGGCCAAATTGCACCTCTCAATTGAAGCTTTTAAACACATCAAAATAATTTTAGCTTTTGCAATTTAATTTTTTTTCTTCTCTAAAGGCTTTTTTCTTAAAGTTTAAGAAAAAAATTAATTTTCAAGTAAACTCTGAACAGCTCATTTGCACTTTGCTATGAAAAAATTTAGACTCTGTAACCTACAAATTGTTGTCTCAATTTAATTACTAATCAAGTGAAGTGCTGTTTTACTTACATTTAAGACCTCCTTTTTTTTTTTTTTAGGTAAATAACATTTACCCTGAAATAATACAGCATGATCTTGAATTTGCAGAACAAATAAAGTGGCAGTTGGAAAATGCCATGTGATTAAGAATACAAAAGTGCAAAAGACACTTCAGCACTGCACTGTGCTGAAGTGCTATTCTGCATTATGGCAGGTGCTTTGCCACATTCTCTTTTGGCATAAATAAACATAATTGGATTAATTCCAACAATGCTGTATGAATGCATATCAGTTCACAATCTGTCATCTTATAATGGGGTAGAAAGGATACACTTCCAAGCAGTAAGTGCAATATCTTCTCAGCTACATGCTCTATGTTCTGCAGTCTCCTGCTATTCAGTGTCAAGTAAGAATTCCAGGTATGTGAACCAACAAAATCTGCACAAGGCTTCTCTCTGGCAACACAGACACTACTGCAGTCACTACTTGTGCCTGCATGAAAATGCTTTTGTGTAGCAGCAAATCCCTCTGAAATATGAATTCACTTTCTCTGAAGTACTCTCTATCTCCTGATCTTGAAAACAAGTTGCAAAATCCATCAGGTCTATTTAGAAATTACAGAAAAAAGAATGGAAGAACAGCTTTCTATTTACAATTTGATTATTGCAATAGTATAAAATTTGTCAGTAACATGCTGTCGAAAACAGCACCAGTACCATTAAGCAGCTTGACTTTTTAGCTCTTTGTGATATTCTGAAAAGTGAAATAAAACCCAGAGCATTTGTCATTTCTGTATGCTATAAACTTACTTTGTATATACTGACAAAAGATCCCAGAAAAGCTCCAAGCTGGAAATTTTCCTTGTTGTAGAAGAGGGAAAGTAGCCGTGATGGCTGTGTAAGCAGATGCCGGAAGGTGGAAGGAATCCGAAGGCAACACTGGATCAGGTAACCAATGCTAAACATCCTAATGAAGCCCTAGAGAAAAGAAATAGAGATCTTGTGGTAAGAAACCACAAATTCTGGAAAAGAAAAAGCCAAAGCTTCTACAGAAGGTTTTATTTTTGACAGCAAATAGTTTAAAACCCACTCTGAAGGTAATATGTAAGACATATAAATGTTTTCTACTCCCACCTTCTAACTCAAGAGTTTTCTTTTTCCCAGTTACCCTGTAAAATAGTAAATGCAGTAAAATCACAGACAATTGACTCTTCTTTAATTTCTGTGAATTTTTGAAAGGTCTCAAGAAAAAGCCTTCTATTATACTCCAAAATTCTGTCCTTTGAAATAATCCTGATGTCTTCATTTCTAGCTTACTGACCAGCTTTTAACCACAAATGGGTTTATAGAGGTTTATAGAGGAAAGCAATGCAGTGGAAAAAAATGAACACTTCTGTACTCAAATGTCTCAAGAAAACAGTAAAGAGGAAAAAGTCCACCAAAACTAAATTTCAGAAAGTGTGAGAATTAGAAGTTAACCCTGGTGGCTTGGCACATGCTCACAGACCTTTCCTCAGCTAAACATGAGGTTGTGGGATGCCTGCAGCAAGGGAAAGGGAGAAGCTGGAAGGGACTTCATGTGCAGAGCTACTGAGAAGGGATAAAATGGATTCCAAAGAATTTACTTACTATTCCACCTTGGATAAGGACCTGTTTTCTTTTTTAACATGACACAAAACCACACTCAATTTTTTTTCCAAATTATTCTCCCCAGTTTCTTCTAACTTCCTCCAATGCTTCCTACCATTATTCTTACCCTAAGGTGAACCTTATTAAATAATTCTGAATAAATTTTACCCAGTTTTTGTCTGGAAGATTCTTTATGTGAAAACTATTTCTGCACTCACCTGCAAATAAGGCAAGCACCTTATTCAATTACAGGGACACAATTCCAGTGACAAGGAAATCTGGCAGGGGTTTGACTGAGCAACCTTTCAAACTCAGAAACTAAAACCATTTTTTCCTCCTAAAGAACTTTATAATGCATCATAAAGATCATAAAAATTTATTGTGGTTAAACATCCAGTAATAAACTCTTCCTGAAGCAATTACTCTTCCTGCTACTCAAGAAGTGGCTTATGAGAACCAAGTGGAAGAAAGTAAGTCATCCAACAATACAACAGCATTTTTTTGATAGAAAAAATTCCATTCCTTCATGCCATTAATAAAAAAAAATAAGAAAATGTCCTAAACCTTTGTGAGGAACAAAGCCCAAAACAAGAAACAACAGAATGGTGTGTTTGATGTTTTTACCAAGCAAAGGTGACTTCAGTGGGGTGAAGAAACATTTAAATTACAACTAGTTAAATGCTCAAACACATCACTGATTTTATTCTTATTAGTTACCAAATCAGAAGTGCCACACCACAGGACTGAGGTTTAGTGTTGATGCCCATGAAATACCAGTATTGTGCAAAATCTCTCTATTTAGCTCATTACTACAAACAGCTGAAATCATATCACACCTACAGGTGCTTTTTCACAGTCACAGGAAGCATTATATCTTATAATCCATGTACAGTATTGTAACCTTTATCTTCCATAAAAAGACATCCAATAAGAATGGACGTAGTACACAGCAGAGCATATGCAGGGCACTGTAATGAACACAAGTGAGCAAAGAAAACTCTGCTAAGAGCCATTTCTCCACAGAGATTTTCAGTTGGAGCTCAGATCAGCCAGAAGTGGTAGCACAGTGTAATGACATATCTCCAGAATTTAATAAACCTTTCTGCTTTTGAGAAACAAATTTCTTAATACATTCAAGATACTTGCTACAACTCAAATTCAGAAAAGCATATGTGCATATAAACAGAGTTCAGAAACATACCATAACTTCATTCAACCTGTTGCAATATATGAGGAATTAGTTAAGATAGTTAAAATCAATTAATTAAGATATTCAATGTTTATTCTGGGTACATAGTAGCCCAGATTCCTTCAAGATACAGAACTTTGGGACTACTATCATAGAAAATAATCTCAGAGAAGTCATGGATACCCCATTCCTGGAACTGCTCAAGGTCAGGTTGGATGAGGCTTTGAGTAACCTGGTATAGTGGAAGGTGACCTTACCCATAGCAGGGGAGCTGGAATGCTTTAAGGTCCCTTCCAACTCAAACCATTGTATGATGCTACAACATCATTCTTTGAGGTCACCCTAGTCACCAGTAAATTTGGAGTTATCTGGTCCTGTCTGCAGCACCAGCAGAAGAAACAGATAACTGGACTTCTACTGTGGCTCCTCACTGTAATGGCTCCTCACTGTAAACAAGCAAAATCCTAAAGAGGAAAAATATTGTTCCACTGCTTCTGTCACCGCTCTTTTCAGACACTTACAAGAACAAAGCATTTCAAGTATTTAAAGTTTGAAGGGAAGTCAATGAACTCAGGTGGTATGGCACTACTGAATGTTACAACATGATGCTGTCAATGAGCTAATGTGCATTTAAATGTGAAGCAGGAGAAGAAGAGCATGCAAATGGCAGTTAAAGCACAGATGTATTTATGAGAAGAAAACTTGTTCAAGGGTAAGGGAAAACTGAGGGGAAGTTTTGGCAATAAGCAGCTCATCACATCGTTATCAGGTTTGACAGCTCCATTGCAGAAAAGGAATTGTAAAAACATGCTCAAATCATGTCAGCTGACAGTTGTTACTGATCAACTCCAGGAACAGTCACAGAACTGAACTTTGAGAATTTTGGATCTTTAAAAATATAAACACTTTTTTTTTTTCACTCATGTTTTCATTTAAATAAAAAGTCACAGAACAGTCAGGAAATTTAGAGGACCCGACTGCCACTTGAGCTATATTTTCCTCACTAGGTTATTGTAGTCAAGAATAATTTACACCAAAATACTAAAGAAGACAGGTCCAAGAATGAAATAAATTTCAAATGCTCAACTGTCTTCTCTAAAGAGAGAACATCTTTATAAAAATTTATTTTTAAAATTTACTTTTGTCAGGTCAAGTCTTTACTCAGCTTTATTATCAGTTAGCCTTTTTCCTTCCCTCATTCTATTTAAGGATATTTAAAACAAAACAAAATTATGCTCAATCAATAAGTGAAAAGGATGTGTATTCCTGAACATCCACCTTCCTCCCCATCCTTGGATTCGTTTAACATTTTAAAAAGTTATTTTTGAAAGTAATATGCATTAAAAGCATCTGAAGATACTCAAACACATTTTTGCTGCTCCATATATAAAACCAGGTCAACTGTTAAGGGATTGGGAACTTCTGGAGCCTTACCAACTCCCAAAACAGGCATAGCAGGTGGTACCACCTGCGCCAACCCAATGCCAGCTAATACAAATTTCTGCACAGCAATTCTCTGAAAAAAATGCCCTGATCACATTAATAATGGAGGATGAATTATACCACCAGAGATAAACAGCCCTTCCTGGGCATAGCAACTGTGACCAATCTCTCATTACCCCAAGCCCTTAAAATAAACGACTGGAGGGGTGCACCCAGTGCCCAGCAGCGACATTCCAGAGCCGTGCAGCTGCACGGGGACCGGGGCTGCCTGCCACAGCAGCACATTCCAGGTGCTTTATTTAGGGGGACTCACAAGTGGGCTCAGCCGTGAAGTGCATCACATAGTTAAACAAGTTCCTTGCTTGCTAGGCTGTTTTTTCCCACACATTTTATGTTACTCATTCACTACAGCTAATCTGAAAGACCAGAGAACTTTAACCCCACCACCGCCCCGTCCTAAATTGAGAAAATCTGTTTTCTGGCTTGTCACATTTTCAATAGAAAAGAATGAGTAACAGGCTCATTGCTCACTTCCTAAGCATATGCTTTTCCTGACTTTTACCCCTTCTTTGCCAGAGTTTGTCAATCCAACATTTTCTGCACTTACTTTAATACAGTATGAGATGCAATTATCTCCATAGTGTTTACAGCATCTATGCCTTGGGCCATGTTTGCACCTGCAAAAAGCATAATGAAACACGTATTAACTCGTAGCTGTTTTCAGCAACAGGAGACTTCATAAATTTTTCTTGCCTAAAAATACATAAAGTGCTATTTGCCCAGCACTCATTCTCCCCATTATCCACTGAAGGGCACTGTGAACTTTTATGATGCCATAAAAGGACAATAAAAACTAACAATACTTTAGTTGTACACCAAGAAAATGTGTCTGCACACTTATTTGGATCCAACCTCTTGCCATGCTACACATAAAATGCTAAATTAAAGAACAAATTTTCTGCCATGGTCAACAAGGAGAAGTGATGTGACCTCTCCTGGTTTGTCTCCGCTCCATGGTTCTGGAAGGATATTTGAGCAAGCATCTGTTGCCTGTGCCCTTTCATCTTTCACACCACTGTAAGGGTCACTGAAAGGCAATACAGATCATACTAATGCACACCCTGTGAGACTTCTCTCAATTACAAGCCTCTCACTTTTGGGCTATTTCTTCTGCAGTGTAGATTTTTATGTAGCTCTTCCTTTGGACTGAGAATTTGACCTTGAGTCTTTAAAACAGACTGGCTTGGGTTGGTGGGATGTGTGGATTGTACAGTTTCTAGCCCTGCATTATGTAGAATTAAAATAAGTAATTCATACTGGGTCTGAACATTATATTTTGCTACATCCAAGTATTTAAGATTTAATGTAAAATAAATTACACAACTTATATACTATGTAAAATATCTTGGAAGTTTTGAATCGTGTACTATAAAGTCTAATGGCCATAAATCATCAGTGAGGTCAGTTTATGTAGCAAAATTGTAATGAGAATGTGCTCAGGTTACAGGCATTTAGACTCAATTATATTGAAAAGAACCATATGGAAGAGAAACCAGTGGGAGCATAAAAACTGCATATTGAAAGTTTGCTGAATATCTGAGTTGGGAGTTTCAAAACCCTAAAACACTGTTCTTCTCCATCTTCAATCCTTGTATTAACCAATAACAGAAGAGCAATGAACTATCTCTAGCAAACTGAGTCATGGGTATTTAAGACATAACAGGCATAAGCAATTCAGGTAAAAGCATTTGATTATGGCTGGAGGTGTCTTTTCCTTGTAGGACTTTTGCTGTCTAATACAGTCATGCCTGAAAAACCACTGATGACTTCCCTCATCTTTTTCAACTAAAACCCACAGCAAATCATAGGAAGTCACCATGTGATGGGGATCAATTCATGTTTGTTCATCATCTGAGCAAGTAAAATAAGCCAATACTTTGAGTACACAATGCACGTGGAGACGCCCTCCTGTGTGAGAGCAGGCAGAGATTTGGTCATAAAACTGCTCTGGAAGAGGTCAGCAGAAGTGAAGATTCATAGGTGTTATGTGAATATATCCCCAACCCATTTTTTACTCCATCTTCCCTGTAAATGAATGACTCCCTGTGGTATCCAGTGTGCCTGAAGCAGAGGAATCAGTCAGCAGAAGTAAGTCATATGCTCAGTCTCAACATATCAGACTGAAAAGCTCACTGCTCTCCCTTCTTTAAGCTCATAAAAGCCAATGAATTGGATCCTGTAGATAGGGGGACACCCACCTTGCCTAACTTCACATGTCTAGATCCCACCTCGTGTAAAACAGTTTTAGACTCTTTGCTTTGCAATTTCCTATCTCCAGACAGCAGAGGCAGCCCACGTGCCACCAATTCTCTTTTAGGTAGTTCTCCTTTATGCAAAACAGGGATGTAGGTCCCCCAAAAGACTATGTTACAGTCACTTATGGTGACATAAGTAAGATCTGCTGCTGTGTAATTTTCCTCCTTCATAGTACCACTCGTTCCACCAGAACTATGCCATGAACTGATTTTGCTGAAAACTGCAGAAAAAGCAACACCATCCTGCACTCATCATGGGCTGAATTTGTTCCCCCTTGTTAGACAACTGCATGTTGCAAGGTCATACAGTTCTTCAAGTTTTGCTTTCACCAGAGTTCATCATCTGCCACTATTAACTACCTAGTAAAAATGAAATAGAAAAACGCTGAAATGTAAAGCAGAAGCATTACAAAATATTGTCAAATACAACATAACAGACATTAAAGTGCTCTATATAACAATGATTCAATTTTTTTTTTCTTTTGGGTTTTTTTACTCACACTTTGTCCATGAGCTTTTTTGTTAGTGCCAGTATGTTCATTGACTGTGATACTTTTTCACTATGCTTGATTTTTCTATCTGTTTTTGAAAATGCTGCTTCAGGTGAAAAAGAATGGGTGGGGATTTCTTCTTTCCCTACAATGAACCTGAAAGAAAAAAGCAAAACAGACCAAAGCATTTACATAACTCAAAGAAATACATGAAGTCCTGTATAAGCCTCTCAGTCTTAGACCAGATTCTCCCTGTTACTCCCACGTCTGTAAAAACCCATCTTATACAGCTGCCAAATCTCATACTTCTTTCATTGAGAAGATCAATCCATATATTTAAAGACATGCTTCATCTAGAAGACACAATTGATGCTGGGAATTTTTTAAAATTAAAACCAAAAACATTAACAGGGAAGTCCACCTCTCAGACAAAGGAAGAGCACTAAGTAGGAATATAAAAAAGCACTTGAAATATCTCAATTCTCTCCAGCAAAATGGGGTTACATAAAGGTTGATAATTACTACAATATTTTTATAAAATATCAATTTTGTAGAATCTTCAAAATGTTTTTGCTCCCACTTAAATCACCAACTTTGTTTCACTTGGCCTCATCTTCAGCCTTCTTTTCTTCACCCTGAAGCTGATATTGTCAATATATTGGCTCATCTTAGATGTAGAATTACTGCGTATCAATGGCAAGGGAGGACACAATGGCAAAATGTTTCCTAAAACCATGCACTAGAATCCAAGTTACACTGTACCTTGGCAGTCTTACCAGTCTAGCCAAGGGTAAAGAAGATGTAAAAACTTTGTCATTATGTAATGCAACAAATAATATCCAGGTAAAAACACAGCAGCCATTTGCTTCCAGGAAAATATGGGTTATCATGAATTCCAGATTTAGAAAGACAGAAGATAAGTGCTCCTTCCAAAACATGCAATCATATGCCTGAGTTTCCTTTAATAACAGTCACAAGTATGAAAGGATTTCTCTCTTGCTAGCACACAAAGAGGAAACTGTCTCAAGCTACACCAGAGGAGGTTTAGATTGGATATTAGAAAAATTTCTTCACTGAAACGATTGTCCAGCATTGGAACAGGCTGCCAAGGAAGTGATGGAGCCACTGTCCCTGGAGGTATTTAAAAGACATGTGGATGTGGCATCTGGGGACATGGTTTAGTGGTGGACCTGGCAGTGTTGGGTTACAGGTTGGACTGGATGATCTTAGAAGTCTTTTCTAATCCAAACGATTTTATGATTATACCTTCTTCAAAATATGCTGTATACCCAAAAGTTGGACAAATTTTAGAGCAGCATAGGAATAATCTTTTCTTACAATGCAGCTGCCACTGTGCATCATTCCTCAAAATCTTGTCTTACATAGTCACAGAAACTTCACTTACTTTAGTGCAGAGTATGTAAATCCTTTCAAGCCATCTTTGCACCTGAAAGACAAAACCAAAAGATTTCTCTATAATGGGCTACTGGCAATATAAAGTGTTACAGATTACATATGGCATAGAAGGGCTGTGGAGGAACACCAGCTTTTCATTAACAAAAAGCAGCACGTTTGCAACAACTCTGTGGTTATCCTTGATTCCCAGTTGTCACCACAGCCTTGGGACATCTCTGAAACAAAGGACACAGCATCAAATGCCAGTGCTTCTCTTTTTTATCCAAACCAAGAGTGGAGAAATTTTTAAAGGATGGTAACAGAACTACTAGGGCAACAATGCAAGAAGACAAAGAACTGTTGCTTTATGGAAAAGTAGTCATGATGAGTTTAACAAAACAAATGTTTTACTGCAAGGAGAGAAAGGAGGGTTGGGTCTCAACGAAAACGCCCACCCTTCTTGTGAAAAGCTGCAGGGAATTTCTCTGACTTTGAGATAAACTGCTGTACTTTGCAAAGTGCTGATCTCTGCAGCTTCTTACTTTAAGAAGACTCTTAATCTGAAAGTCCCAGTTTTTTAATTATACAGTCAGTGGTTGCTGTGATTCTGAGCTTGATAGTATGTATATAAATATAATATATATCTGTTCTTACCAACTACAGGGTTCCTTTTTTGAAGAACGACCACAGCAAGAAGCCCATATTTGGCTGTGGAAGATTTGGGTTATTGACTTTTTTTTCTGTCCAGGATACAATGAAAGGAGCTGTAGCTTGCAGCTGCTACTGATTTCTCCTCAAAAACCATGTTGATAGCATAGGAGAGAGGAGATATCTGTGTTTTCTCTCCTTTTCTTTTTGTACAATTGTATGGGGAATACATGATGGTAAAAATGCATTCCTGACACAGTACACAAAGCACAAACTAGTAACTTAGCAGCACCACCATTTCAAGAGCATACCTACTCTAAGGGAAGGCAGGAGAGCAGTTACAAAAGCTTTGTGAACAGAAGCAGCTGATGACAACCCTTTGCCTTCCACCTGCAGAGACCACATTGTCCCTGGAAGTGCCCACACACCCTTCAAGAGCAGGTGACACCATCTCCCAAAAGATTCCATGCATGGGCCAACATGTACTACCAATGGTTGGATACACACAAACAGCAGGAAAAACATCAAATCAAAGATGTTCACAAATGAAGAAAGTCTTGCTTTGTCCTGGCAGGGGAGTGCCTGGTGCAGAGCTGGTAAGACATCACAGCACTAAACACTCCTTTCCAAATTCTTTCCAAGGTTACAACCTTCAATACATATGTTTCCAAGGACTTGGTTTGTCAGCATGAACACAGTTACAAACAGCACCAAAAAAATCATTGCAAAGAGTTTGTCTTTTAAGATGACTGCAGTTAAAATACTGGTCACATATTTATGATATAGAGGGGTTCAAGGTAAATACATAAAAATAAAATCGCTCATTGTATCTTCAACTAACATAGAACTTTGAAACCAAAGACATGTAGTAATTTTAATTGTGATTCTTTAAACATACATACAATTCAGAAGCTGAAACACTATTACAGCACTCTTACAGAATGATGGACTCCAAAATGGGTTGAAAACTAAATGATGGACTGAAAAAATCAGCTTAGCCCAGAGAACACAGTGAATCACTGGCAGAAGTCCAGAGTCCGAATGCACAGGTTTAATATCTACCTCACTTTATCCACAGTACCACAGTCCAGTTTCCTAAGTTCGATTTTAAACCTGCAGCTGACTGTAAGTTAAATGCCCTTTGAGTGAAGGGTGTCCAACACATTATGCCTGCAAGCTGCCAGCTCATGAATAGGGCTTTAGTTTCTACTTTTTCAGTAAATTAAAACCACACACAAACTGCAATCTAAACAAGCACATAAGTGTTTCTAGAATAATATCAGAACAGAAAAGTAATCATAGTATGGCCATAATTATGTTTTCTCCTTGATTATTCCAATGTAACTCACTTTCAGTTGCAAGTGTTCAATGATTCCTTTACTGCACCACCAGATGTCCCTGCCCAGCTGTGCTTGAAGCACCCTGATGGATGCTATCCTACAACTCATTTCCTTTAAACTAACCTCAAAGAAAATGTCAAATCCTTTCTTCATTAATATTGTAAATCAGAAGACATCTGAACAACCAAAAGAGAAAACAGCACTCCAACCCCCTAATTTCTTCCTCCAAGAAACAAAAAATATTTCTAATGCCTATTCTAATTACACAAAAAAGTCAATTCTATTCAGAAAGTATTTAGTGTATTGGAATTTATTAGCTATGCTTACTTTTCTTATTTTTTTCTTGTTGTTTTGTTTATTTGAATTTACAGCTATGAATATCCCTGAAAAATACATCAAAGTTAAATATGTAGTTCAGTAAGGAAGTGACACTAAAGACACAATTAGAATTTTTTCCTCCTTAACTTCCTATTTAATTTTTAAAAAGTAAAAAGTGCAATTAAGCTTTTAAATAAAATATAATTAGTGTTGCTTGCTGTCTAAACTGTCTCCTGTAAAACCATTCTGCAAAACTAATGGGTGTGTGGGAAAATTGTTTATTAAGAGTTTTATAAACAGGAGTCCAAGAGAAACAATACTTGCAGTCAAGAGTAATTTGTACTGTAACTCCCCTTCTCTGGCATGGCCATTTTGCTCTTACGAACGAAGAGGCAACCAACAACAAAGCTGTAATTCTAATTTTTTGTTTTACATCATGGATGATGAATTCACTATATTTAAGGTTTCAGAATGCTGGTCTAGAGATTGCAATTACTTTTTTTATTCACTGACTAGGTACACAACACTGGCAGCAACCAAAAAAGCCCTACACACGGACTTCAAGCACACTTTTTTTGGGGGGGGGAGTGTTGGGGGGAGATTGTGACAACCCCCTTGCAGAGACATCACAAATTCAGTGACTGGCCTCAACAGTGACTGCTGAGGTACAACACTGGCTGCACATGGCACGTTTCACAAACACCTGGCTGCTAATAACTGAACTTAGAGTAATGATTTGCTTCATGCAGCCACTAATTGGTAATAATAATGCCACCACTAATTGGTTATAATAACTTTTACTCAATGCTTCATTGCTCAAGGGGTGAAAAAGCCTGCACTCTGCTGCTGACCCCCACGAACTACTCAAGCTTCAAATGAGCCCAGCACAATACATCACATGTGCCCAGCACTGCAGACACCCTGAGAGGGGAAAAATCTAAATAGTGAATTGTAAGGGATTTTTTTAGGGTACTATTGAACTTGCAGAGTTGTATAGCATCAGAGGGACTCGCTGTAGCTCATCCACCCTTCTGCGAGGGCATCTAGTGATAGGACAAGGAGCACAGGCTTTAAACTGAGGGGGCAGGTTTAGATTAGGTATTAGGAAGAAACTCTTCACTCTGAGGGTGATGAGGCACAGGTTGCCCAGAAAAACTGTGGATGCCCCATCCCTGGCAGCGTTCAAGGCCAGCTTGGATGGGTCTTTGAGCAACCCCATCTAGAGGAAGGTGTCCTGGCCCATGACAATCATTAAGGTTCCTTCTAAACCAAAACATTCTACTGCTCTTATGTTTCCCACCACCCTGAATGTCCCAGGGACCAAATCCCATTCTGCAGGAGGGAAACACTGTTTCCTGCCTAGCAAACAGTAATTTAAATGGTGCATAATTTGGTTACATTCTCCCATCAGATGGGGACTGTCCCTGGTACAAAGCCAAGAGGGGCAGTGACTTTGCCAGCTGTCCCTGCTGGCACCATGGACCTGATCACACAGCAGAAATGCTCTACTCCATTCCAGCTTTTGTTTGGCCAGAGCTTGTGTTTGGTTGGAGCCAAAGGAGCAGAAGAATCAAGGAGCCAAAGCAATAAATTTGGATTCTCAAAATTCCCCTGCTGGGACTATTCTGGCACATGAGCAAATAGGGTTGATTTTAATCGTGCATATTTATAAGATAAATTTAACTTAAGGCCACACACATTTATTTTTTCATAAAGAAAACAGCAAAAGTGGAATAGAGCCAAGGCTTGATACAAACTATACTTCCAACAAGACATGAACTAACTGTAATTATGTTTGTATATGTATAGAGGTGCTGTACATGAGTTAACTGTACTCTCCATCCATCCTGTGGGAAGAAATTCCCACACTGAACTGCAAGCCTGGATGCCAGCAATTATATTTTGGGGGTTTTTATTAGTATGTCTGTTTTGGGTTTTTTTATTAGTATGTCTTGTCATAGCTCTTCTCAAGACTTCCTCTAAATATACAGTGTACAAGAAACCTTCTGAAGGAACATCACTTGTCACCCATGGAACTGGTAAGCAGAAAGCAGCTCACAGTAGTAACAACATGCCATGTTTAACAACATCCCCACAGTGCTTACGGTATCCTTTAGGGTAAGAGTAAATTAGAAACTCCTACATGCAGAGCTCTCATTATGGCCAGGTGGGAAGGAAATACTTCAAGCACAGGACATGTGTTCGCATTTTACTGCAGCACCTCTGCCTGTGAGGACTGGTCGGGGGACCACGTTTCCATGTTAAGGTGTCTTCTTTATGGAGAAGTGAAGATCATCCTGATGAAATGTGACTGTGTCTGAACATGCCAGCTATACCTCTTGCTATTAAATCCCTTGCTTTTAGGAATTAAAGGCTATCTATGGTATTTTATGACCTATGCTGATCTCTAGAGGATAATCCATTTTCTGTTATAAGTTGCTTAGAGAGGTTACTGTATCTCCCTCCTTCTGTTTTTCAGCTGGACTCCATGATGTCAAATACTTCATTCCTCATCCTCTCCCCAGTGTTAAAAGTCAACAGCAACAGGTGCCATTTTTCTGAGATGCCTTCTGTATCTATTTCTCTTCTTCCTTTTCTATCTTCTCTTTTGCCCTTTCTTCCTACAAACTGAGATGCTCTTACACATTTCCTCCCAGCTGTCCTTCAAATGTTATTCTCGAAAGCTCATTTCTCTTTCTTAAGAAAAATTGCACTGAGGAAATCCAGAAGTAAATTTATGGGAAAGAAATATTCATACCCAGATTATCTCTTGTCTGAATTTCTGCTTTTACAGATTAAATATATATTTTCTTTCTATTTTTACACACAGCTCTTACCTATTCAAGCCAGAACTGTGAAAAAAAAATATAAGGTGCAATTATAAGCCAAAACTCTAATCTCCTACCCCATGGAAAACATGCAGCTTTTGGAAAACATGTCAGAAATCCCATTAAAAACAACAGAAATCAGAGGAGTTGTAGTTTATAAAAATTATACTTCAAACTTTTAAAGGTGCAAATGTAACCAGGATCAAAATTCAGTCAGAAGTCTCATAACTTGTGCTTCCAAATCAGATAGCTAACTTCTGCATGTTTAACTAAAACACTAAAAAATGTATCCATGGCATTTCTTTTAGTTGTGCCTGAAGAATAAAACGATCTTTTGAAAAGGCCACGGTTTTGCAAAAATTACATGCAGTGAATATAAAATCGTATTTCATAAAAAAGTAAATTAACAAAGAAACAGTAAATAGGGAAAACATTCAAGGAGAGGGACAAGATAAGCACCATGGAGGACGTACATTATTTTTTTCTTGACCCAAGTTGAATGCATCATTTCCAATACTTGGAAAGAAAAGGTGTGTGGAAATGACAAATCATGTAGTCAACAGTGACCTATGGTTCCATTAAGCTCTTATGTAAATTCAGAGAATTACATTTTAAAACAAAAATACTGCAATTCTGCGAAGAATGTGACTCTGCAATTAAAAAGAAAGCTGTTTATATTGAAGTTAAATTACAATACTGGATTCAGAGTTGAAAACCAAAGCTGCTATCAATCAACTTCACATCTGATTGTTAATCAAGTTTTCTGTGTTATTGTCGAATTGAAATCAGATTTCTAGTGATGTTAATTATCCTACTACTTACAACAGTCTCATTTCTTCAGAGGTTAGCACTTTCTGAAATGTGCAAGTAACTGCAATTCCAGTGGGTCAAATTTCTCTTAAAAGATCTTGTAAATGACAAAAAAATTTTGTTATTTTAGCTGGATGCAGATAGTCCATATCTTTTTGTACCAACAGTGCTGCACTGTGGGCTCAGGAGCCACAACTGAATAATTCAGATGGCCACGTTTCCATCCCAAAATCCTTAATCAAAGTCCCTGCCTCACACAGCTAATAGAAGAAGCCAACACAGAACCACAGAACAGTATGGGGTGAAGGTACCTTTAAAGTACCTCTAGTCCAACACCCCTGCCAAGGGTAAGGACACCCTCCACTGGATCAAGTTCCTCAGAGCCCCATTCAGGCTGGCTTTGAATGTTTTCAGCGATGGGACATCTACCACCTCCCTGGGAAATTTCTGCCAGTGTCTCACCACCCTTATAATAAAACATTTCTTCCTTATATCCAGTCTAACTCTACCATTGTAGTTTAAAACCATCAATTCTTGCCCTGTCACAACAGGTTCTATTAAAAAGTCTGTCCCCACCTTTCTCATAAATCCCCTTTAGATACTGGAAGGTGCTCTAAGGTCTCCCAGGAGCCCTCGCTTCTCCAGGCTGAACAACCCCAATTCAGCTTGTCACAGGAAAGGTGTCCCAGCCCTCTGATCATCTTTGTGGCCTCCTCTGAACCTGCACCAACAGGTACATGTCTTTCCTGTGCTGAGGACTTCAGAGCTGAATAAAGCTCTCTAAGCAATTAAAAAAGCTGACTGAACAATGAAGTTAAGGATTTATCTGCTTAATTCAATTGATTTGTTGAATTTTGCAAAGTGACGTAATTTTTCCACTATTCAATTTTGACCTTTTTCTTACAAGTGTTTTAACAAAATACAGCAACCTTCTGTTAAAGCAAAACCCAAACACTCTCTCCAAATCAGGCACAGAACAAAAATAGGAAATGGAAAAAACCCCTGGAGACATGAAGATGGGAAGTCAAATTGTCTCCAGAGGCATGAGGACACAGAGAAATGTACCTCAACACGTGTTCAAAGCCACGTCCACCTCTGGAGCCAGGGCTGCTCTGATGCCATCTCATTGTTGTCAGAACAATGAGTCAGTCACTAAAGGGACACGCTGTTACAGGATTACAAAACAAATAATCCTAAACCCACAACGGGTTTTGCTCATTATTAAATAATAGTGGCACCTGCAGTGATTCTATCTTAGAAGGAGAATTGTGCTAAACTTATCTACTGCCAAATTTTCCTCTGGCTTTTTTCTTATGGCTCTTTGCAAATGGAAAAAAAGAAAAAGAAAAAATAAGAGGCTAAATTTGCTGGAACTGTTTTTTGTAAACATACTTAACGCTCTTTGCAAATGATTCAAAATTTCAGCAAGCTAAACCTCTCTCATTGATTGATTAATTCACGCATTCAAGAGAAATGGATACAACACTTGATTTTCCCAAATGATCCCAAAATTGGATTTGAGGGAAAGGTTTGGCTGTTTGCTTTGTTTCAATTTGGGGAAAATGTGATTAAAAGAAGAAAATCCATTTATATTTTTACATTTATTAATCCTATCTCTGACATTCAATAACATATATAATCAGGATAAATTTATAATGAAATGAAAAGCTATAAAATGATTTTAAAGAAATTAGCAATCATTCTGAATGTGCTCAGGCCATTGCTGAGCTAGAATAAAGAGTGAAGATCAGTGAGTTGTTTTCAATACATTAACTTGAATTGAGATCTTTACCCTATTATTCAGAAATATTTTTAATTCCATATAATGCAGAATGCTGCCAAAATCATCAAGATTATTACAAGTATTTAGCCATAAGCATTAGGACAACATCAGCTGGTTGTTACACACAAACTAAATCACTATGTTGCAAAGTTTTTTGAAATTCAACTTCTATTTCTTTGTGATGATGACTGTCCCTTGTAGATTTACCCACTGTCCCAGAGTTTACACCCATATCTCCGAGATGAGTGCTGTGGTATTTGCCTCTGATGCTTGTAAGTACCATTGGATGTCTTGAAATGAAATTAAAATGTAAAATCTGTTCTGGAAGAACCACATAGTGAATAAAGTGTTTGCGCACAGCCTCAAGAAAACACTATTTTGAAAACCAAATTTCAGTGCAACCACAGAAATCCACTCCTGAGTAACTCCCTTGCTGGCTGCTGGCTTATACTTCAGCAAGAGACCACATTTTACTCTAACATAACAGTTTTATTTTAAATTACTACAGTGCTGGTCAATTAGATTGTATTTTTAGTGCTGAATATCCAGGTGCAGTATTTGGAATAGAAAGTTGCATGACTAAAAAAAATCCAAAAAAAACAGCTTGAGAGACTGGTCATTGGACCTGGAGTGAGCTGACACAAAGCCCAAGCCTACAGGTCACAGTCAGAGGGAGGACGTGTCATTTCTATGATGGACAATGCATGTTCTTTCTTCTTCTAATAATCACATAAATGTGGCTTCTGAACATCTGTAATTGCTTCTAATTTTAATTTTTTTTGAAAAAATAATTTTTAAGAAAAAATTAACTCCATACCAAGAATGTATATAATCATCTAGATAAAACACAAGATTTCCTGCAAAATATGAAGAAAAATCAAATTAATTGTTTTACACTGAAGAGTTGCTGCAGTTAACTAATTTAAGCAAGAACATGGTATTTATAAAAATAATCAACCAATAATAATTGCTGGGAAGTAAATGCTGTTGGTATCGTTTAGGAGATCAGTAGAACCTCCCGCAATTATTTCACTTTGTAAATATACCACATCTGCTTTTGTCAGCTACAAAGTATGCAGCATAATCTGCATTTTCCTGACAATCCTAGAGAAGGCCAGGTACAGACTGATTGTGAGCCACCAAAGTGACCTCAATAGTGAGAAAGGTCCATAACTGTGGGATGTTTGGTTATTTTTAGAAAAGACAGTGCTAAACACTAAGGTGCTGTCTGGGAAAGGAGGAATTAGAAAAAACTGTAATTCAGCTGGCTTCCTAAGGAGGAAGGCTGTACATAAACAGACCCTGTAAGCACCTGGAAGACAATCATGAGGACATGACTAACAATGAATACACGCTTATCAAAAAAAATCCTTGTAACATGGGGTCTCATGACTAGGAATGCAAAGAGATATGTGTCATATGCTATTGACTTAATTCAGGCTTTGGACCTAAAGCATGTGACATTTTCTTTTCAATAACAAACACAGAAACATAATTTAATGGCAGATAGCTAGAATGAATACAAAAGTGGTTAGACAAGAGTAGAGAGAGAACAGTTATCAATGGCTTGCTGAAAAACTGGAAGGACAGACCAAGTGGTATTCCACAAGCACCAATTCTAGATGTCTGCTACTCAGCAATTTCAGTAGTAAAAGTGGTGACAGAGAAAAAAGTGCATGCCTATTACATCTGCAGATAATACTGAGCAGAAAAGGGCTACAAGGGCTGCTAAAACAGGCTGAGAGTGTTGAGGTTGTTCAGCCTGGTGAAGACTTTGGGGAGACCTTATATCACTTTCTAATACCTAAAGGGGTTACAAGAGAACCAGAGTGGGACTTCTTAGAAAAGTCTTAGGACATGAGGTAGTAAATTTAAACTGAGAGCAGGTTTAGATTAAATATTAGGAAAAAAAATTCCTGTGCACATGATGAGACACTATTACAGGTTGCCCAGAGAAGCTGTGGATGCCTCAGCCTTGGAAGTATTCAATGTTCAAGTTGGATGGGGCTCTGAGCAACCTGATTTAGTGGCAAGTGTCCCTGCCTATGGCAGGGAGGCAGGAACTAGATTATCTTTAAGACTCTTTTCAACCCAAACCATTTTGTGATTCTATGACTTTATGAAGTGGAAGACATTGGCTCAGGTAAAAACCCCAGGATGTTATTCATCAACTGCATGTGCATTATATGTATGGAGAAACAATCAACTACACAAATACAGGATAAGAACTGTGAAGCATTAAAAAGCAAAAGCTGATTTGGAATGTAAAAGAAAGGCTACAACTTGCAAAACACTGAATTGTCTTGCTCTATTTTATTTATCAAGCTTTATCAGCTGAAATAAATTGTCTTGTGCATCAGAAAAGAGAACAGGGTAGAGGGATACAAGGGGGAGAAAAATATAGCAGTATGTGATAAATCCTTGCTACTAAAGTTTGCTACAAAGTAAAGCAAATAATCTGTTTCACTCATGTTTGTGGATGAGAGAAGAAGGAATAGACCAAAATTGTATCAAGATATATTCAATCAGACTCTGTAAAACTCTTATTCAAAAAAATGGCTAAGAATAGATTGCTTAAGGATGTCATGGACTCTCCATTACCGAAGACTTAAAAGAAAAATAAAAGTCAGATATTTGACATGAATGGGGAGAAAACAAGACAATCTCTCATGAATTCAAGTATTTTTATTCTACATTAAAAGACTGAAAAATAGAGCCAACACTTAACATAAATGACCTCACACATCCAAAATTTAAACCAATGGCATAACTTTATTAAGGAGGGAACGGAAAGTGGAGATTCTCTCAAGCTGTTCTGAAGGTTTCTTTTCCTTGATAACAAAGTATCACTGCAGTGAATGAAAAATAAGAAGGGATCAGCCCATGATCAACCCTCGGCTCCTTCAGCTGAAAAAACCCTCAAAAATAGTAAACAAGAGCTAGAAAATCTGATTTTAACTTTGAATTCGCCTATTTCATATAGGAATTTTCATTCACTTTTAATGTTCAAGTCACAAATGTAACCATTTGTCCTCCTAGAATAAAACTGATCTTGCCCTCATTTTACATTTAGCCAGCAAGATCAATGCACTGTGTTGTTGTTGAAAATATAAAGCCATATAAAAATGGTTTTGCAAACAAACCTTCACGTGGCTGCAGTCCCAGCAGGCCTGGGAATGGAAGGTGTTGCATTATGTCTGCTATCCAAAAGTAAAGGTCAGTTTTGGAGATTAACTTCACGAGGAAAAGCAGGGCTAGTCAGTCATCAGCCCAAAGAAGAGGCACAGCCAGGTAAATAAATCCACACTGACAAAATCCACATCTGGAGAAGCGACACAACTGGCTTGGCTGTGGAACACAACTGTGAGACAGCTGCAGGAAGGCCAGAAAGCACATCTGCCACTACTTCTGTGCTTGATACAAAAATGTGCAGCCAACTGGAATTAACTGTTCTACTGGTTTGCGCCAGGCACCTCTTTCAAAGTCAATATTTTGTAAGAAACAATGTCAAGTGTGACTGGTAGACCAAGGACTCAGTATGAAACTATGGGCTCTGCCTGTACCCATCCAGTTAAGCTGGCCATCCTTCTCTCCTTTTCCTTTGAGTTTTCTTGTACAGAGTGCTTCAGGAGACATCTTATGTTTCTGTCTTGCTTCTGTGTTCTCTTCATAAAGGTTTAGCAAGAATAAATAAACAGGGATTGCCAATTACACGTCTCCTTAATTCCAAGAGAAGCACCAAACTAAATATGGCAAAGTAAAGAAAGAGTGTAACACCGCAAAGGAAATTTTTGGGCCGCTTGACCTGCTAATACTCCACATTTTAACAGGAAAGGAAGAAAATCAGCAGACAAAAGATTTGCACCATGTTCCTTCAGCTCTGACAGCTTTCCAGTGAAAAAGTTTAGAGTAATAGCCAGGACATTTGGACTGTTTTCCTCAGGGGATTACATTCTTCCATCTATCTCTTCCCAAGCCAGAACGTGTCTTTTTTCTAACTGCACCTGATGCTGACTCATGGACTGCTCTGGACACTGCAAAGCCATGAAAGCAGATTAGACAAGGCTGCTTAATTTTTAATTTGCAGTCATTAGGTGGAGAGGAATCCAAGTTCTAGTGGCATATTCTTTGCGGTTTTTTACTACTTTAATATACTCATCAATGTTATGTGAACAGTGTTCCTAACTTCACATGGCAGATGTTAATTCTTGGACTTATATCATCTTAATTGTTTACAATAAAGTTAAAAAAACTAGACAGCTGCGGAAAAGATCATTATGGTTTCAGAATTTTACTTGTAATCCAGCAAGAAACTACAGCAAAAGTTTTACTTTCATATGGCAACCACAGTTCAAAACAAGTACATTAAAGTCAAGTTATTAGCAAGCATGTAAACCAGGCAGTACATAGTAGCTGCATGGTCCTTCATTCTACCCATTACTTGCTAAAGTCTAATTAAATTCATTATTTTCCACTGGCTACTAGAAATAAAACATTTTTTAACAACATAATTATTTTATATGTTTCACCCAAAATATACTGATAGTTGAAGGTAAAAGATATAAGCACTAGTTAAAGTGAAAGAAATGGAAGGTTTATGAAATTAGGTAGTTGTATGAATGTACAGATTCACAGTTCAAATTTTACTATATGCACAGAAAACGAGTTTTGAAATAACTGAAAATGAACTACTCTTCAACAGGATTTAGGAAACCTCCAGGACTTGTGAAAAGAGATGATTAGCACTGTATTCACCCAAGAAATGACATTTTAAAAAAAATGTGAAGAAGCCATGTTTTGAATTGATGTGTTTCAGTCTACGATGCTGAGAATAAGGAAAGGATTCATAGCAAGGATTAGGATGCTACAAATCATATGGAACATATGAATAGGAGTCTGTTTCCATGTATCAATAGGGGTTTAATTTCTGAATGAGAAGCTTAAGCAAGGGCACATTCTTTTGTAAAATATCCCACGGGTTTCCTAGAATACACAGATGTAGTGACATCCTCACTTCTAACTTTACTCAATAGGTTCTTATAAATCCTTGACAAATGTTTAATTTAATTCATAAAAAAGTAACATATTGGAAATTTTTTTTTTGAGAAGGGTAATAAAAATAGAAATAAAGTCCATGACAGAAAGAAAACTACATTCCCTCAGCCTAAGATAAATTTATTAAGGATAATTGCTTATAACTTCTCCAAGTTTGCTACTCTGACTGCTATCTGAAACCATGATTTCCCAGGGGAAAAAAAAAAAAAAACTCAAACCAAACCAAAACAGCTGGAACACATCCTAGAGATAAAAAATAAATCACTTGCAAGTGAATTCCACACTCAGGAGCCCCAGTCAGTACTCTATACAAACAGCAAAACAAACAAAGCCCAGAAGGAGCATTAACATCCCTGGTAAATGGGTGTCTACTAATTGCAGAGCATCAGGACAGCTTCAGTGGAAAAGCAGAGACTGAATAGGATTGTCTGATAAATCTACTACCCTCAAACACTCCACATAGTATTCTTGACCCTGTAGGTCGCAACCTTTTGCTCCCAAGTCATTCATGTCAAAGGGAATAAAGAGGTTTATCCCATTCTGTTGAGTCCCTGTAATTATTTGTTACAGTTTTAAGTTATCTAGCATTATGTACATAGCAGTTGGGTGAATCACACATGCTCTTTTCAAACAAAAATTCAACAGACAAAGTGGATGTAATTTAAAAACCAGTAAGGTAGCCCAAAACTTTACAAGTTTAATAATTTCTATATTTAGCTTGTAAGAATTCTATGTAATAAACAATTTGTAGCAGACAAATTAGATGTAATGGCCTCCAATTATGTCTAAACCAAACAAACATGAATTAATTCACAACAGAAGAAGGTTAGAAATTTATCTAAAGCTTAAATTCATGAAGATGGGAAAAACACATACTGACCACTATTAGGTAAGAAAGGGTACCATCAGAGAGCAGCATAGTCATAAGTAAGTCTTCAGAGAGTTTTCATTCTCAAATTTCAGATTGCTAACAGTTTGCTGTCAAATATAATATTTCTTTTATGGTGTAATTTGGCTGGAGTCTGCCAAATGCACTGTATAAAAATGATTACTTCACCTTATGAATCACTTTTCATCAGCATACTTTTAAATACAGCTGTGAACTTTTGCTCTAGAGAAAAACAACAATTTTACACTGTTGATTTATCTGTGATGGAGCAGAGGGTGGAGCCTAGGGATTAAGGATGTTTTTATTTTTTTATATTCACTTATTTATTCTGTATTTTAAGTATAACTACTTTTATAAATATATTTCAAAATACATAAAAATACGTGCATTGTTCGCTTGCAAAACAACATTATATGGCACTCAGAGATTAATGTGTTTCATAACATGCTTGCGAAAAATTGACCTGGGGAATGCAGCCAAGAGAGTTTTGGGGGTCACACTGCAGTCTGGAATATAATTTTGGACTCCATTAGAAAGAACATTTTAGCCATATTGCTAATCCTACCAGTAATGGTAAGGTCTAAATTCCCTAGAGCCATGTCCTCTTTAAGGGCCACATCTTGCAAAACATGCAGATGTATCTAAAACCGGCAGTTTGAAAGGACAAAGTAATCAATGCCTGTCTTACTCATATCAAATCCCAGTAAGAGTACTTCATTAATTCTTTTCTCATTTTTGGATTCATGATCCATCTCTATGGGCCAGAAGAAATCATGTGCATGAAAGTTTAATAGATAAGGAGCAAAGGAAAGTTGATTACAAGCAATCTGCACCAAGAATAGCATTAGTGTTTTCAACGGTGTTTCAGAAAAGGTTTCCATAGAGGTTTTTTTGCTGTTTGTTTATAATGTGTACAGAATCACATTATTAAGTTAATCTCTGGAAGGTTATCCTCCAAAATGTTGTGCATTCCTATTATCAGTGCAAATATTCCATACTTCTTGATAGAGGCAAGCCACACTGATGTCCAGACAACTAATGAACCCTGCAGCTACAACCTTGACAAAGCAGTATGTGCCTTGACGCTTCAGAATATTTATGTGCTCAAGTCACAGAGGCTCCACAGAGCACTTGGTGACATACATTTTTAGCTCTCGCTTGATAAATGGATACAGTTTGATCTAGATTCGGTTCCAGACCTTCTTATGCCTTGCAAATGGGTAACAGGGGCTGCAGAACACCTTTCCTCACATGGAAGGCTCATGAAGATGCAAGAGGCTGTGTAGTGGTGGTGTCAAATAAAAAGACAGAGTAATGCTGCACCTCTTCAATAAACCTACTGGTTTGCCAGGAGAAACTTCCACAGAGGAGGGGCATACGTACAAATCTGCTGGTGTTTTGTATGTTGAAGCCAGAGAGAGAGACCATGGAGAAAAGACATCTTTTATCTTCTCAGATTTATCTTGCCCTCCTGGAGGATTCAGACTCTCTTACCTCTCTCTGTTTTTTGAGGTTTGTACATGTTTTTTTTCTTGTTGTTCCATCAATACAGAATTTGCATGGTTACAAACAGTAACAACTTTAAAAGTTATATGGAAAGTGTGTCCCAAATTAATTTAAACTAAAAATTAACAATCATAGAATTAAAGAACTATTTGTATCTGAAGGTACCTTATATCTTATCTAGTTTATACTCCTCTATTATAGGCAGGGACACCTTCTACTAAACCAGGTTGCTCAGAGCCCCATTCAACCCGGCCTTGAACATTTCCAGGGATGTGGCAGTAACAGCTTCTCTGGGAAACCAGTGCCAGTGCCTCACCACTCTCATAGTAAAGAATTTCTTCCTTATATCTAACTAGATCCATTCTCATTCAGTGTAAAGCCATTCCCCCTTGTCCTATCATTACACGCCCTTGTAAGAAGTCCCTGGAAGGTGCTATAAACTCTCCCTGGAGCCTTTTCTTCTCCAAGCTGAACAACCCCACCTCTCTCAGCCTGTCTTCACAGGAGAGGTGCTCCAGCTCTCTGATCATCTCCATAACTCCTCTCTGGATTCTCTCCAACAGGTTCACATCTTTCCTGCGCTGGTTCCCCAGAGCTGGACACAGCACTGCAGGGGGGGTGTCACCAGAGCAGAGCTGAGGGGCAGAATGCCCTGCCTTGCCCTGTGCCCACGCTGCTTTGGATGGTTGGCTTTCTGCGCAGTAAGGGCACATTGCCAGAACATGTTGAGCTTCTTGGCAAACAATATTCATCAACTTTTTGTTCTGATACATCAAAGCCATGTCTTACACAACCCAGATTTTGAGTATCTGCACACAGTAAGCATTTTTATTGCTACTTTATCTAACTTGCCAGCACATCAAACCATAACTTGATGAACTTCTCTACCTTCCAGGGCTTTTTTTTCCAAAAATGTAGTTTTCCATTTTTTGCTATTAATAGTTTTTAAAAAATAATCTATACTGAGAAGAGTACACATAAACAGTTACTCTTTTAGAGACAAGAAAAATACCAGACTTTTAAATACCCTTTATTATTGATTAGACGGGGTTTTTCTGATCATCCCCATTCATCTTCAACACGACAGTGGCAAAGTTAGGCTAAATCAATTTTGTTTTTTTCATGAACAGTTAAAGCAACAATTTCTTCCAGGAGCAAATGAATTCACAGAGCCTGTTTTCCGGGAAACGTGCAGAGCAAGCGTATTCCATGAGTGCAACACCCTCACACGCTTCTCTGAGGTCTACAAAGGACCAGGTTCATCCAGGAGCATGTGATCACCAGCACGCATGTCTTGTCTGCTTATTGTCATGAAAAAAGCAAGATTTTCTGCTTGTATCTTTGGAACCTTTATGATTTTACAAATATGACTGAAATTGCCTCTAGGTTTCAAAGCTTCCTTAGGAAAGAGACTGGCAGAAATACAAGGGAGTGCTGTGGGTAACATCCTTCCTCCTTTAAAAACCAGGTGAAACACAGGATTTCATTACTAATACATGAGATCTTACAGTTATCTCCCCTGACAGAAATGATGTCTGTTAAAAGGCTAACCTGAAAAAGATACACTTAAGAAAAACAAACTTTCCCCTACTCTTATCTTTTTCACATCTCATCATCTGTTTTTGTGGGAAGTTTCTATTAACATATGTTCACAATATGAATTTCAAAAGTCACATATTAAATTCAATCCATTATATTTTGAAATGGAGATTCTCATATATCACTTTTTTACCTCTTTTTGCCCTCAGATTGCCTCATTCTGCCAGCATAAGGCAGCTCAAATTTAAATCCACAAGGAATTTTGAAAATCACACCATTTGTTGCCTAAAATCTGCTTAAATGAGCAGTTTTAAAATTTACCTGAGTCATTTTTCTAAACAGATGTACCATAGCTACAGTTCTTTTGCAAACACTCAAGGAAACACCACACAATTATATGAACCACAAGAAAGTGCCATAGTTTGTTTGCCACAGATTGCCTTAATCAATGCTTTAGTGAATTGTGATTATGTGAGTTGTAAGTGCTTTACAGAAAAAACCCACACTCCATAATACATTCATGCAAAAATCTAACTGTGGATGCTTAAATAAATATAATGTAGATTATAAATTACTCCTCAGATCCCAGTGTTAGCTGAAAAACTGCAATATTGCACCAGCTTGCAAATCGATGCCTGTAAGAATAAATTCATATATGTATGTTAAAAGAATTGTTCACTTTACTGGCAAAACCTGACTTATTTCTCCAAGATGGGTCTCAATAAAATTTCAGAAAATGTAATAATGGAAAATTTGCTGTTGGATGCTGGTTCTTTGGTATCATTTGGATAAAGTATTTTTCTCAAGGTTAGCTGAGAACGAGCCTGTCAGTGACTGCAGCCATCACAACATAAAAGCAAACATTATGAAGACCATATTTCATTTGCAGATAAGAGCAGAATGAAACAGTAAAGATACAATTTGGGGCACTCACATTTTTATCATTCCTAAATGAGGTTCCCAATATCAGAGAAACCAACCTTTTTTTCCCTGTTGATATTTTTTTAAATTGTGCTTTTTAAACTGGAGAACATCTGGTGGGTCACCCCACCATTCAACAGGGCATGCCAGAAAGGCATGGTATTCCACTGACTTTTGTCAAATTCCTTTATGATACACATATATAATATACGCATATAATTTTTTTTTTGGTCTTGTGCCCTAGTAGAGGTACCTGTACTCAAGGATACAATTTGTTAGATGCTGTGCCCATACTGTGGCAACACAGAGACATGGCTGGAAGGAGACTGTGCTGCAGGGTCACGCCCATTACCTAGAGTAAGCAAATTTAATTCTCAGCAAGGAACCACACTTCTGGTAAGCCAATCTTCTTATTCCTTATTCCAAAAACTCATCAGACTTATTTGCTGTGAAGCCTTTCCCTAAGGAAGATGTGAAAAAAAAAGGAAAATTAAAAGGTGGATTTTCCTTTCCTCAGATTCTGCTGGCCTCAGCAGGCAGCTCAATGCTCAGTTGAATCTATTTAGATTTAAAAGACATAAAACATGGCTTCAGATCTGGGTGGTCTGTGCAATGTCCAAGAATATATGAATTGGCTCACCTTCAAAATAATATTTTGCTGCTTTCTTTTCCTCAAACAATAAATTATACCCACTTTTGCAATAAAATCACAGCGTAGTATCTAACAATACCGTTCCTCCACATCTACTGCTGGGTGTGTATCACTGACATCCACCTGCCTCTTCCATTTAAAACAGCAAATCACTTCAGTAAAACTATTATTACAACTGGATGAGCAGATATAAAGTCAGAAGGCGCTGGTTTTATACAGTTTCATAAACAGATCAAAACTCTTTTTTTTTTCCATCATGCCCTAAGGGTAAAAAAAAAGGCAGCTTTCCCTCTGTAAAATTAGCTATGTGCAAGGTGTAGCCAGAACTCTGCTGAAGCCAGGAAAAATCTGACAAGGAAGAAAAGAGCCATGAAACTGAGTTGTGCCATAAATTGCTGAAGAAGTCAACATATCAAGCTATTACCTTCTGTAAGACATTTTCGGTTATAAAATCATATTTTTAATAATATGAACATCTGTGTAGTGCTTCAATCATCTTCACAGCACCTCAGGCTTATTTAACATTACATGAGTTCCTAAGTGTAATCCAAAATTAACATTCCATCCAATCCAATCTTGTAAAGTCATACCACACCTCTAATTATGTGTTTTATAAATACACTGGTTTTAATTTTTATTTTATATTTCATAGTTTCCACTTATAACTAATTTTTACACAGGAAACAATTTTGAAGTCCTAGTAAGCATTAAGAAAATATTTTATCCTTCTATATTACTGGTATTTCAAAAGTAAATCTGCTAAATACAGTATTTAATTTTCTGAGACCAAAACCCACATTATGTCACCCTTAACTGTGTGGTAAGTATACATATTAAACCATTAAAATCCCATGCTGCCTGACAACCACCAGGCAAACATTTTATTTAAAAAAACACTGTCATAGACATACAGTTTAAAAAATAGTATTTGGTTCAAGGATGGGGAATTTACCTAAAATCTGGTATTTTCCACAAGTATGTCAACAGCACTTAAATTTACTTGCACTGCCTCTATCCACTGGCATTCACTAACAGGTTAATTTCACCCTATGCTTTTCAAGCAGCTTTGAAACCCAAAACACTTACATTTAAATGCACCAGAACAGTGCCTGCTCTGAGATCCCAACCCCACACATGCAGCAATAGCACTGCTGGGTATTCACCAGTCATGCCATTGCCAGAGACCCCTGCAGGACATGTGCTGCTCATGAGGGACTCCAGTGGAGCCTAACAGAATGCTCTGCGGATCCATGACCTCCACTCAGATCATCACCAACACTCACTTCCTCAATACTGAGCAATTTCCCAGCCCTGAAAGGATAGCCTAGCCCTGCAGGAAGGTTTCTAAATGGCTTCCTCTCTATTTCCTCAACCTACAGCAGACAGGCTTTAAAAAAGTTAATCATGTTTTCTCCTGATTGCTTGCAAGATGGAAAGGGAAATTCCATCTCTTCCATTCCCCAAAGAAGGATTCAGAACCTTCACACCATGGACTACTCAGGAACCAGCCCTGTCACATCTGAACAGATGCTACATCCAACTGTAGATCCTACATGCATATCCCAGGTTCATGACCAACCATACACCCAACCATTACCAGACTGGTTTACACATGACAGGGCTCATAGGAAGGCTGTTCCTGTTTCTTGTGGCTACAGCAAATCTGTGGGGGTTGGTTTGCACCTTCACAAGACACACTCCACCCTGTAAGTGCCACACTCTGCCATTTAGAAGGCACCACTTGAGCATCTTCCTCCAAGGAATGGGGCAAATGCTTGTTTGTTAGCAGAACTGAAACACACAATGACCTTACAAAACAGTGGTTCGCCGTACGCTGTCCCCCTGCCCCCAGCTACACAAAATATCATTTTTCCATCTTACAAGGCTCTGCAGAGATAGGAGAACAAGGAGCTCTGTCCTTGGCTCTGGGGAAGGAAGACAGGTCAGTACAGAAGGCCTGTGGCGCAGACCTGGCTCCAACAGGCACCCCAAGCCACACAGTCCCACCTTGCAAGTACAGAGCAAGGGCTCACAAGCAGTGGCCTCCCAGAAGACCACGAAACCTTAACTCAATGAAGGAATGAGACCTCCTGTGGGGCAGGAAGATGGAGGTGGGGGAGATCATTCACCCATGATTTGCACTCAGCTGCCAGGTCTCCAGCTGGGTTAAGCATTGTGTGACAGACCTGAAATCCTGATCAAGTCCTTGATTTATGTTTTGGCATGCTTCACCAGTGCTTCTCAGCAGGACTAGATGAATCATTGATCTGTTCCAGTACAATGATTTCTATGTATGCTCATAACCTTGGAAGAATCTGTTTAACATTTGAACATGCATTTAGCTTGCTCAGTGCTCAGTTTTAAATGCTGAATTGTATTCAAGTTGTACACTTACATTGTTGCTGCCTAAGTCTGCACATTTTAAAAAACTAATTTTGCAAAAAAATACAAATTTTTGAGAAAAAAATATAATCATCTCTTAGACATTTAGGCCTGAATTTAAACATTTTGTGAGACAAATGGTTCACAGATTAACTGTATCAGACAATGTTACTCTTATAAAATCCCTGACCCCAGAAAAGCTTGATTTAATTACTGAATAAAATAAACGTAGCAAGAGAGACAGCTAGTCCTTGAGCATTCCTCCTGAATTCTGTCTCAACCATGCTCATGCAGGTCAGACACAGACAGACAGTCATACACAAATGAAAGTAACTAAAATTGCCAGTGCTCAGAGAGCTCGAATAACTCTCTATCCTTGCACAGCCAGGAGCCCACTGACATCACTCTTTAAAACAAATGCAAAAAAAAAGGATAAAGTTATAATGATCTAAAGAAATTTCCTGTTATTCTGCTCTAGAGAAAACCCCCATCCCATGTCCTTCCCATATGGTGGAGACTCTCAGCATTTTCCAGGCTCAGGACTTGGGGCATATTTTCTTAATGAACATTACAGACAGATTTCCAAAGCTGTAACTTGTGAGGCCTTTGGAGCACCAGGAGCTCCAGACTGCTTAGGGGTCCCTGACCTCCTCTTCACAGGTGGGTGCCACAAGGCTGAGGATCAGACCAGAGCAGCTCTGCTTCCCACCTGCCACCTCACTGACTCTGCAAACACTGAGTTTGCAGCCCTACCTCCCCCTTTGGTTTTCTCAAATTAGGCTCAATTTGATCCTTACAGCTCCATTTCATGTCTAATGTACCACCTTGAGCAACTCTGGCAGTTAGTATAAAGGAGAGACAATTACCTAGTTACAGAAATACTATACACAATGCAAACAATTCTTTCCTCTATATATCCAAGAATGCCTGAGGTTTTATAGGGTGTTACTTAGGAAATATTCATTACACAATTATGCATAGAAAACAATGAACATTTTGTTTTATTGAGTCTTGCTCAAGCTGAGGAGCACCAACGTATTCACCATCACCTACCAACTTACTCAATTGTGAAAAATAAGCAACTTCTTCCTCTTTGCTAAATTTCCCCATCAGAAACCACCCGAGATTATATTAAATATCCAATTCCCAAGTGCTACTTTTAAAGCACCAGGCAAAATATTTCAGACAATATCCCACTTCAATAATTTTTCAATCAATAAATATAAAAAAGTGCTTATCTATTATTCCGAAACTAACAGCAAAGAATACTTTAACTAAAAAGAAAATTAAAATAATTATTTCTCTTCCCCCAACTTTTTTTTAGTTGCTAGCATACTCAACATCAGAAAAGTTTTTAAAAATCAGGAAATGTCATGGTAGAACTACAACATCTGATATTTAAAAAGAAAAAGGAATTTACTATTAATTCTTTAAAAACCCTAAATGAACCTTAAGTGGCAATACCTTCTGAAGCACTTTCATGCAATTGCACTAAACTGCAGATGTAGCTTATTAAACTTTCTTTTTCTTTCACCTGTCTTTATCTTTTAAGCTGTAATTCTCACAGAGCATGAAATAAATAACACGAAAATTGCAACTTGAAAAGGACATTTGAGTGGACATTTTAAAGTAATGGTACTTCAAAACTCTTAGGTACAGAGGAGATTTCTGAAAAACCTTCTCAATATAAAAATGCAGATGAGGTTATCTACCTTCTACCTACCTAGATATCTAAAACAAGATATCTGCACCAAATTAGACCTGACATAAGATGAAAAGAGCAAAGCACAGAACAAGAGATGTTGAGCAGAACAGGGAAGGTGTTGGGTTCTTGAGATGAATGTCAAGTATGCCAGGTAATCATTTCCAGCTAAGTGAAAGAAGCAAAAAAAAAGGCTATTACAGAGCAGATGGCTACTGAAAGAGAAATTCTCCAAAAGCTCACTCTACCTGGTGCCAGAGTAAGAGCTATGTGTAAATAGCACCTTGAGGTTTACCAGCAGACTGGGGGCACACAGTATGCCAAGGAGCACTTGTGGAAGCGAGAAATTATCCTACATTGCACACACCATAAAGCCCTTCAGACCTGAATTGATTTTATCTCTACATTATGAGACACGTTCTGAAATGCTAAAGGGTGTGTGGGTTTTTTCTTCATTCCCTGCTTTTGCAAATAAAATAAAATGACAGAAAAATCACAAGCCTAGCAGATCATCTCATTTGGGGAAAGTAGACCTCCGGGACTGATCTAATGGGCATAGGTTAGGATGTCCTGTACAGAATTAAGGGTTAAACATTTCCAGTTTCCTGAAAAGAAAAACCCCTCTAAATAGATGATTTCTTTATGTGTAATCTATAGAACAGAGAAGAAAAGACTGGAAAAAACAAGATCTTGAACTTAAGTATTTGCAAATCTCATCTTGGTGTTCTGACAATTTAGAACACCAAATCTTCCCCTAACATGGAATCTTACGTTATTTCAATTAATAGAGGGCTTCTGAATATACATACACATATACACAATATATAGTATTTACATACAAACTAGTTTTGCTCAAAGTCCAAAAAATAGTTTCAGCTGAAGTTTTACTTTACAAGGAAGAATAGAGAGGTACCAATTAGAGGGCAAATAACAGGAATGCACATTTTAAATTTAATTTAGCAGAAGACAATCAACCAAATAGTTCCTAGATCCTAAAACATACCATCACAGCTTTGCTTGTTTTCCAAAGTATTTTTTATTTTATATTGAATTAATACAGTAATATAAATTAAAGTCTTAAAATGCATGTGCAGATCAAATGCCAGAGGACTTCTTTAAGATTAGAATTTAAATGGAACTGAAAGTGCAGGCATTTCCACCTTTGAGTACATTATTTAATGAGACTAAGAATATTCAAAAGAAAATTGACTTTATATTCATTTTCTCTCTCCTGAGAAATGCTGCATTTTTAATGTGTCTCATTGAAACCTAGATAACTGCTTGTCAACGAATACATGTGAGCACAAATGTGCATATCAGTCACAGTGTTATCTATAATCCTGAGTACCAGGTGGCATGTTCAACATTCTATTAATTGCTGCTATGCTACTTGATTGCAAGGGCACTTAAAAGAGGGATATGCACAAAATTATGCATAAAATTAGTCTTTTGTATTTTTAAAATTAATAGTAGTTGTCTGTGAATTGAATGTGTCTGAAATAAGGACACGCTGAGAGGCTGAGAGCGCAACAAAGAACCACCGGACTGCTTTGGTAAATCACAATAATAGCTCCTGGGTAAGTCACTCTATGCTTCCCAAAGACAACTGACTGCAGATTAACAGTGAACCTACGGTAAACGATCACATCTTCAGCTTATCAAACATACAATGCAAGTATGTTTCATATACTGCCAAAAAGAAAAGCATGGATACCAGTTAAGAAACTCAAATAATTTATTCCTGCGCTTTCACTTTACATTCATCACTTCTTAAAACACACTCAAGCACTTCATAACACCCAACAAACCATTTTGATAGTGGTCTGGAGCAGTCAATGATTTTACATTTTGATCAATATGATTTTCATTGTATTTTAATGTGACTCTTTAGACTAGAACTGCTTGGGTGGGTCGTGCTGATATAACTCGAACTGACACTGCTCTGTCACCTATTCACAGCACACTCAGTACAGTGAAAACATTCACACTCTTATCAGAAGCCACAAATAAAGCTCCAAACCTCTCAAACGATTTGAAAGCTTTGCTTTCAGCACAAGGCTTACCCTTTGTTTGTCCCTGTGAGAAGAGGTGCATCAGCAAGAAATTATCAGTAACCTGTCAGTCTTTATTACAGAGTGACAACAGAGGATAAGTTAAATTCCAATTTCATTAAGTCACTTTTGGACGCATGCTGAAAACCTAATAGTGCTACCTTTTAGCTGTGTCTGACTTTTAACTTTCTAAAGGGCAGGGACAAATCAAATCACTTTCTTATTTTATCAACTGATCTTTACAAAATTAGAAGAATGAAACTTGAAGCAGAATTCCAGAAAGAGGCTTTCCTATTTATTTATACATTCTGGTTTCAACCATTTTATGACTTCAGTTTTTGCTCAAGTGCTATAGGCAGTTATCTCTTTAGTTAATTCTTCATGAAGCAACAAAGAGAGAAAAGATATTCTAAACCAGGAAATGAATAATTGAAAAAAACCTGAAGTTCCTGGGTATTTCCACTGCTCAGATGATGAGATTTTGAGATTTCAAAATCCTTCTAGTGCAGCTGCTAAATAAAGACCTGAGCTACAATCACGTATCTATCTTTCTTTCCCCAGGAGACTTTGCTCCTGGAAGAAATGCAGACAAGCACGTATAGAGACCCAGCCTATGACAGCTACCACAGGTTTACATTGCATGAAGTCACAAAGGTGCTCCAGCACATCAAAGGTGTCCTCAACACATCATCTTCCTCTCTACAGCTGATCTTTGTGGCTTCAGTGACATATTTATTTTGCCAGCAGTCCTTCCTCAGAAATTCTACCACTAAATACAATCTACTGTTCTTGGTACCTAGGTGATACAAAACAAGGTATTTCCAATAGATTCTCTTCTAGGAGTGATGCTTCATGCCTTATGCAGGAACAGTGCCTGCAGGGAACAGAAATCACTGCTTTTTAAAAATCCAACATAAATATCAAAATTTCCATGTTAGTTCAACACCAGCCATTTAGCCTCCATGTATGAATGCCGGCCCACTTGAGTTCTCCTGTGCTTAGAATCAACATGCACTCTCAGAGAGTGCATAATCACACTTGAGAGGGTCATAATCACACTTGAACTTAGACCACAGGTCATACAGAATGATGACATAAAATTACAGAAGAAATTTCAAACAGTCGCTTCTCCATCAAAAACAAGGACTGCAGCTCTACCCTTCATGTCAACTCTGGTCATCAAACCATCCCTCACTATTTGGTGAGTATTAATATTAGAAAGTTTCTCAAATATAATTATTTCTAAGCCATGTGTAGACCCTGCAATTTTAGACTATTTTTTTTTGCTTTTTGCCCAAAAGAGAGTCCTTCATTCTTCTCCCCATTACAGAAGTACTGCACACATGAAAGACTATTACAGCTTAACATCTTTCCAGAGTAAACAAAACATTTTAAGTAATTTCAAGTTTCTCAAACAATATGGTGTATAAATGTCTGATCACTTCCATTCTGCTCTGGCTCTGCACAATGTGACCATGTATAGATGAATTTTGTTACTGCAGCTGACATTACTGACACTAAGGAGAGATCAGTGGTAACTTCACATGATTTGTATGTAGTACTCTTATTTATGTCATTACAGAATCAGAGAATGTTTTGGCCTGGAAGGGACTTTAAAGATTGTCTAGCTCCAACATCACTGCCAGGGAAGGGGACATCTTTAATTACACCAAGTTGTTCAAAGTCCCACCCAGCCTGGCCTGGAACACTTCCAGGGATGGAAGTGCACTCAGTCTCACTGTCTATATCATTGATGAAGACCACTAACAGAGCTGTGTTCCAAGACAGAGCTTGAGGGACACCACTCATCACCAGCCTCCACCTGGACACAGAGCCATTGATGATAGCTCTCTGGCTGTGTCCATCCAGCCACATATATCCAATTACAATTGCTGTTTTCCACATCTCAGTACTTTGACTCATGATCAAGTTGCCATCTAATTCCTAGACACTGCTATGAAGAGCTGAGACCTGCAAAAAAGTTCCAAATTCTCCATCTGTATAGCTGATTCTTTTTTCTAAAGTGCAGAACCTTCCATCAATTTGCACTGTATATTTTGGGAGCATTTTCCAATTTGCCAAATTGCTCTGAATGACATATTCATTAAATCTGTGGAAAAAGCCAGACATCTTGGAAGACAGGTTTGGTCTCATTGTTCAACAACTTTAATAATGATCAGGATGATTACTTAGAGCTTCATATTAAATCTGTGGATGGAACCAATTATCCCCTCCACTCTGATGGTAAATTCAGTACTCGGGTTTTTCAGCCAGTTTTAAGCAGGAGAGTTTTTTTCTACAGTCTACTTTCTGGCCTTTCCTATGAGATTGTCACATGAGAGTCTGTCTAAAGATTTACTGAAGATATATGATATCCTCTATTACTTCTGAATCAACGAAGCCTCTAATCTTCACAGAGGGAAGCCAGATTGACTTGACACAATTCATTCTTCATCAATAACTGTGCACACTGTTATTCACCTCCTTGTTCCTACTAAGTGTCTTCAAAGAGTTTATTTGAGGAATCATGCCTGCATTTTTGACATTTGCATGATCCTGGGCTAAACACTACTGTAATGTCTCATTGAAAAAAATTAAATATGTTTTCATTCAAATTTATAGAAAAGAAACCTCTGGCATATTAGAAAATTACTATTTAAAACACCTAAGGTATCCCATCTATTTTACAGACTTAAAAACAGACTTTAATCTAAAATGCACTAATCTTATTCCTTTCAGAAAATACTCAAATATGACTGTTCTAACTTAATTTTTTCAGGGTTTTCCTCATTTACTATCTACTTATATTATCTTATTAATATAAGATTAACTTACTTCTTAATTATCTTATTTACACCATAAGTGAAATCCAAGTTTTTTCACAAGTTAATTAAAATGAGCTATAGTTTCACCTGATGATGAGAACCATGGTTTGGTATTAATGTAAGAGTAGAGTCAGAATCTGAATTAAATTGTATTATTATATTAATCAGATCTGGTTTGTTCATGGCAAGGTCTATTTAGGAAAAAAAATTAAGACTAGAAACCTTTCCTCAGTATGGTTTCTAGTCAATGTATCAAACATATGAAAGAGAATAAAGAATGTCTCATTCTTTAGAGTATTTCAAATGGCCCATAAAGTCTCAGATTCACAGAAGAAACTGGTTTTTCTTGCAGCAGTTTCTTTTTCTGTGAAATCGAGACTTTATGAACTGAAGTACATCTGTGAAAATCATCTATGACATAATTTATACTCTTCCAACCAAATAAGCAGATGGTAGAATGAAGAACTATGTAAATCAATGTTTATAAAGTAGCAGACATTTGACAGGCTTCAAATTATGTCCAGGGTACACCGATAGATGCCATTATCCATTACTGTGCTTTCTCTGACATTTTATCTAAGGGCCAAAAGCCAAAAGAAAGACCACAAGCATCTGACCACAAAGTAGCAATTATTTTCCTATTCTAGTCAGCAATTAGCTCACAGGAACAGAATTTCAAGTATTTCCAATGCCTGTAGTTAAAAATATGCCTTTTTCTAAAATGAAATACAAATGTCATATGCTAAAAGCCATATTTGGGGCTGCAGTCTTTGGACTACAAATGTATATTCAATTTGCACAGTAGTTACATGTGAAATATTGGATCACGTGCAACCCTTACACAAACAGAAAGATTATTTATTTTTAAAATATATACCAAAACATGTAGACTCTAATGTAATGTAATTGCCTTCTGCTTTTCATGAAACGGAGATTTTCTGCCCTGTCTGCTGTCAAATCAGAAACATGTGATGAGTGTGAGTTACCAGTTCAGGACTTCTATTTCATGACCACACTGGTGTCTGCAAACACTCAGTCTCGCCACAAAGGATTGCAGCAATCAAATAGACGCAGGTAACATTCAAATGACAAGCAGGGATTTCTGAACTCTAAATCCATCTTCTAAAAATTATAGTTCATTTCTTGGTATGACTCTCCCGTCATATCTAGGTGGATTTTGTTAATACATAGATGGTTCTTAAATTTTTCCTAACTGCTGCTCAAAGGGATCTCTCTTTCTTTAATGTCAGGAGCCAATTTTCTTTGCTAATTTAAACAAGCAACTACACAGACTTTCAGCTCAGCAAAACTTGGTAACTATTTTTAAGAGAGCAGCAGCAGCAAAACCAGGAAGAACTGACAAACAACAAATGGGCAGAAGAAATTAAGCTGAGCTGGGAAGGCAAAGAAAACAAGAGGAGAAAAGAGTACAGACTGTGTTGATGATAACTTCCTTCTCCAAGTGATGAAGAGCCAATGAGGACAGGAGCTATGCTGCACTGCTCTCACCAAGACAGGGCTGGTGGGGCATGAGAAGCTCAAGGGCAGCCTGGGATGCTGTGACCATGAAGCAGTGGGGTTCAAGATCCTTATGGCTGCAAGGAGGACACACAGCAAGCTCAACACCCTTCAGGAGAGCAGACTTTGGCCTCTTCAGGGAGCTGCTTGATATAATACCATGGGATAAGGCCCTGGATGCCTCAAGAAATCTGGCTGATACTGAAGGATCATATCCTTCATGTTCAGGAGTGATGCACGCCAAAGAGGAAGTTCAGTAAAAATGCCTGGAGGCCTGCATGGATGAACGACGTGCTCCTAGGCAAACAAACAAACAAAAAGCCTACAGAGGATGGCAGCAAGGACAGGTAGCCTTAAAGAAAAACAGAGAAATTGCCTGAGCAGCCAGGGATGAGGTCAGGAAAGAAAAACCATGAGAGAATTAAATCTGGCCAGAGACACCAGGAGCAACAAGAAAAGGTTCTGTAGGTACTGGCAATAAAAAAGAAAACAAGGGGAAATGCAGGCCCTCTCTAGAAGGAAATGAGAGACATGGTTCCATGGGATTTGGAGAAAAATTAGGTACTCGGTGACCTTTTTGCCTTAGTCTTCATCAAGTGCTCCAGTAACACCACCTGAGTTGCACAAAGAAAAGCCAGGGACTGGGAGATGGAAGATCTGGTGTAGGAAAAGATCAATCTCGAGAGCATCTTTGGAACCTGAAGGTGCACAAATCCATAGAACCTGAGGACATGCATCCAGATCCCGAGGAAACTGACAGATGAAGTAGCTAAGCCACTTTCCATCCTTTCTGAGCACTTGTGACAGGCCAGTGAAATTCCCAGTGACTGGAAAAGGGGAAACAAAATTGTCACTTTTAAAAAAGAAAAAAACAAAGACCCAGGGAACACAAGCCAGCCAGTGTCACCTAAGTGCCTGGCAAGATCATGGAGGAGATCCTCCAGGAAACCATGCTAAGGTACATGAAAAACAAGGCAGTGATTGCTGACAGCCAACACAGCTTCACTAATCATGCCTGAAATCTGGGGGCCTTTCACAATGAAGGTACAGTGGTGGCAGACAAATTAAGAGTGAGTGATGTCACCTGCCTGGACATGTGCAAAGCACTCAGCACTATCCTGCATAATATCCTTGTCTCTTGCCTCTTTCTATGGTTCTGTATAGTTGTTTATATACTACTTTCTACCTAATTCTCTGGCAGCAATTCTGTACCATGCCCCACTTTTCAAAGCTAAATTATGTCCTGTAACAAGAATCCAGGAGAGATAGTCTTGTGATTTAAGAACTGGACTGGAACTCTAAGGCTTGAAGGCACACAAATTTTGTCTCTGACCTTCGGCAGGGTACTTAAATCTTCTCCTTTAGTACTCCGTAAGTAAAATGCAAAGTGCCTCAAATGTACATGAAAGGGTAAGTCAATTAGCTGCCAAATCTTTACTATACAGTTCAGACATAAGAAAAGGCATACAGAAAAATAATTTTAAATAAGGAAGAAAAAAAAATGTAGTTGCTTGTAGTGCTGGCAAAACCATAAATAAAATACATTTAACAGTTTTGAAATCCTGCAAAAATACAAGAGAATCCCTACATCCTGTGAATGGATCTTTTTAGCAGTGGGATTAAAGCGACCAGAAATCTTGTCTGCACTGTACTTCCACTCACAGAGCTGGGTATTTTAATGCCAGGATCAAAGACAGAAATCGAATCTGTGAACCTCAATTGCTTTTTCATCATCTGACTTGTAATATCAGCCTTGTTCTGGCCAGTGCCTGGGAGCTAGAGGGGTGATGTGAGATAGTGCCAGTGATCACATCCCCACAGAAGGCATTTCAGGGCAGCTGGGATGCCGAGGTCCCCAGCAGCCACAAGCAGTTTATTCTCAAAGCCTGAGAACCAGAAACTATTTCCTTTCTTTTATTTTGCATTTAAGGATGACAGGAAGATGATAAACAGCCAAAGCCCAGACACATCAATATGCTAGCAGTACAAAAGCCCTTTGTGATTGACTGACAAAACCTAAAGAAGGGGAGGAGACCCTCTTTTTCTTCCACTGGGGATGGCTCTGGATAGAGACGCCTGAAATTTTAGCCCTCAAAAGCTTCTCCTGTTACCACCAGATCACCTTGCAGGTAAACACTTTCCTGGTTCATTGAGTCACTGTTACATATCTGAAAAAGAATCTCCACTGAAAAGTGATAATGGTGGAAAAATACTCCCTATTGTACAGCCGTAATTCTTGTACTGCTTGTCTGTAGGCAATGCATTTCCTCTCTTGAGGAGGCTGTGCAACTGGATCCAGCTACATGTAAAGCAATCTGTTTAAATGAGGACAGGATTTACTGTTGGAAAGAAGAAGTTGAAATACATTCCAGGAACCTATGTACCATATGGCTAAAAGCGACTAAACATGGTAAAATAAATTTAATCTCTTCACATTACATTCAAAAGTTTCTATTTTTCTATACAAGAGTAAACTTACTGATTTAGCAAATGCAATGGACTATTTGTAATAACTGGTATTCCATTTTAACTCCTAAAGAAATATCTTTGTAGGCTAACTAGGTAAATTCTTAAAAGTGTATGCATAGTACTAAAATCCCTATTTCACTTACTTCCTAGCATACAAATTGGCATGTGTACCTTGCAATGTGGCAATAGAAACCATGATGCTTTTATCAAAATTCTTCCTTTCTTCGCCTATAGCTGTAAAATCATTGGTACTACTTAATCCACAGGAAGCAATTAAGCAAGATTTCTGAATTTATGGTAAAAGGGCTTTTGTTTCTTTTAAAAGCAGTGAAGCCCAACAAAAGAGACGTCACATGCTTTAAAGATTCTTTAAAGAATCTTCTTGACTTTTGACACGTATTACCATTGAACAGATGTACAAGCATATCTCAATATGAAAAACAACAACCACAAAAAAGATAGGAAAGACAGGAACTAAACAGAACATAATTTTCCTCCCTCACTGGCAGCTAAAAAAGCCTACTCTGCAGCCTTTTTTGCAGACTGCAGGAATCAGGAGCAGCATGATTTAACATAGGGAAAATGAAAACTAACCCAAGTTCAGCCCACACATTTGATACTTCTCATTTGGACCTGACCTAACCACAGCTCATGCCTTCAAGAACAGAGCTAGTTTGAAGACAAGGGTATAATACAACCATAAAATACTTGCCTATTCATTTCAATCCACAGTTAGCTTTCAAACTTGAAAGACAAAGTGAAAAATAGTATGTACTGGGACTGGCAAACTTCCTATAACAAGAAAGGTGGCTCAAGGGATTGGAGGCAGTATCTGTCTTTTGTAAAAAGCCAAAAGGACAATGATCACCTTTATTCTGGGCTATCATTTGATACAGATAACATTTAGGTACTGCTTAGGTATATAAAAACCAAGTTGTAGAAAGATACTGCAAAAGTATGTAATTGTGAGGTCAAGAGGCAGAAACAAAAAAAGGAAAAAAAATGACCTGATGACTTGCAAATTAGTCATTTTTATGACCCACTACGCTTTTAAACAAGTACTTTATCTGAAGAGCTTTGGTAAAGCCAAAGACAAAAAGCTGCACTACACCCTTAATAATGCAACCACCCATGTTCTCCTACTCCTTTAATTACAGCTGGATCATGGCTGGTCAAAGCTCTGTCCTGCTTGGCTTCTTACTTCTCTGTGGATACTGTTCCACGTCTCCTCCTCACATTTCTCTTTTCTTCTCTGGTCAAGCAGTGCATCTGATAACAGGAGTAGGTCAAGAGGAAACAGCCAGTTCTGAAACTCAGTATTATCCATCAGTCACCCTCAAGAGGATCCAAAGAAAAAAATATTTTGAAAGGCACTCAAGAGAAGCATTTGTTTCCCCACCGCACATAGCCCCATACGGAGCCTCCTCCCAGTCCCTTCCCTCCCCTTGGCTCCCATCACCACTACTCCCAGTCGATCACAACTCTGGGAAAGCAATCATCTGTCTCTGCTGATAGTGCCACTGTCACTGTGACTCTATCTCACCTTTCCTACACTCTCACCTGCTTTTCAGGAGACTGCAGAGCTGCCGGCTCGGACGCGGCAGGCAGAGATGCCTCAGCACCAGGTAACAGCTGCTTTGATCTTGCTACCAGATGGAGTGTTTGAAATATTGTAAATATATTTATGCTTATCCCTTTGAACACCTAAATGCTGTAGTATGAACTCTCAGGTTTGGTTTAGTTTCCTATGGTGCATATGGACATGCATCCTGCACCTCTTCTGGAGGTAGGCACAGACACGGTGGCATTGCTTGCCTTGGCATGACAGCCACACCACAGCTGAATAAAACAACCAGCACAAGGATTAAAGGCTGATGTGGCGTGCATTTCCTTGGGAGAAACTGTAAATAAAACAGGCATCACGCAATCAACGACCATCATCAAAATGTCAGAAGTTCTCTCTCAGGGTATTTTCAGGAAATTAGTCCAATAACTCCTGGTATCTTAAGACTAAGTCTGTTTTAGCAACATTTCAGTATCACAAACACATATATTTGGAAGGCAAACATAAATATTAAATGCTACATTCTAATTACTAAACTAAATATAGTGTTAACACATTCTTTCTCAAGAAAAGGTATTAGAATAAAACTTCATAAAATTAACATTACATGACAAGTCTCTAATTTAAAGCAGTACTTTAAATACTGTTACCAAATTGGAATGTACATTTTGAAAGACAGAAATAAATAACAGCAAATTTAAACCTTTCCAGTTCTAAAGATGCATCTCTAGGACACAAAAAAGGTATAAATACTTTCACTTTTTCCTCTTGACAAGGATCTAAAGAGATCAGAGTTTACTGAAGTTCTGAACTTTATATTACTCAAAAAATTGCAAAAATTCTGTTTAGAACTTTAAAGGATATTTTTAAGTGTTTGACATATTTTTTCCCAAGGAGGAGAGTTTGTTCTAGGCTGTCCTTTTCCTGTAATTTCCATCCAAAAACTTTGGCAATAACCCATAAAAATTAATACTTAAATAAATACTTTTAATAAACTTGTCCTTTTCAGGCTTTTTTGCATTTATTAGCAGAACAAAAGGTAATTTTTTTTCATCTCAAAGTCAAGAAATGGAAAGATGAGATATGGGCCATGTATGCAGAATAGGCTAGAAAAAACTTAAAATCATAGTATCTCAACATTTCATTAATTCCAAACACTTACCATCCCTCAGAATAATTTTAACAGGATCTCTAGGTAACCTTAAAGAAAAATGTTAGCTAAGATGAACTCCACCTGGAGCTATGCAAGTAAGTTTAGTGCACAATCCTCTATATAATCAATTAGAGAGAGGGAGCTCCTCAACATGAGTTGAACCTACCCAAGATGGGAACTACCTTTAATTTGCCCATTTTTCCCTCCAATTTCCTAACTTTAATCAGATAGGTGCCTAAAGCTGAAGATGACTCCTGGAAAGAGGCCCTAGAGACATGTTAAAGATCTAATTGTTGTAAGGCTCTCTTTAATGCTATGTTGGGGATCAAAATGGATTTCTTCTAATTTTATGAATACCACTCTTGTCTTGTTCCTCCAGTACCTCCCAAACAAATAGGTGAAAAATAATGGTTCTCACTTGGAAGTACAAGAACACAAAAATTGCAAAAGTGGGATTTGCTCATGGATGTGGTATAGCAGCAGCCACTGCAAACAATGAAGGTGAAGAGTGTCAGGAGAGGCTCAAAAACCAACTAGAGACGTCCTGCCCCCCTTAATCCTGCTGGACACTGAAATTTTCTACCCTAAATATACTTTTTTTTTTTTGTAAAATCTCTTGGTCCAGATATCTTCTTACTTGTATGAAAAGCTAAAAATCTCAAATTCTTGCAGTAATAAAAATATGCTTAAGATGCATCTTTATCATTTCTGAACTACACGTGTATGTCCAGCATTAGCCTGAGGAGATCAGTCTCCCTCTCCTGTGAATGCAGCAGTTTGGATCAGAGCTCCACAAAATTCAGCAATCCCCAAAATTCCCCTGCAAACCAAATCCAAAAGTACTACATCGTATAGCAAGATTTAAGAGACAAAAAAAGAAACAAAAGAAAAACTAAAATGCAGCAGAAGTCTCCTAAAAGACTATGAGAGAACAAAGAATATGTTTCATGAAAAGAGTAAAAATCCTTTTTTACTTTTTATTCTATTGCTAGATAAACAGAACATGGATTATCTCACCTTTTACCCATATTTATATTTGAACCCAGTCTGTGCAAGTCCAGCAGCAGGTCTCTGGGGGGCATTTTTAGTTGGTTTGTGAGCCTCTCCAGAAGTGCCTATGTTAACCCAGAAGGTTATCTTCGCATCCCCAACCCCCTCCTGCAATCCATGTTCTACTTTTGCTCACACTAAATAAAGCAAACTGGTATTTATAGCATTTCTTAGGAGGCCAAATGTTTTCATCTACTCACCAGGTCATCCAAAATACCTCAGAAATCAAGTATCATGACATTTACCAAAACAATGCTTTGAATCACTAACTTTGAGATGTTTATATAAGGATAGTAAAAAACATATAAACATGGAAAAAAATCCTCATCTGTTTTTTTCTTCTGATTTATTACATAATAATTCAACAGCAGAGAGCTTTTAATGCACTCCTGCAACTGTACAGCAAATGGAAAAGGCTCCAACATAATCTTTATAAGAAAGGGGAAGATGATTTCATATTAAATTCATGTAACAGCAACTCCGACTGTTAAGCTTTCTGATTCTACAGCAGGAAAGTAGAATTATAAGGCAAAAATATCTTTCAAGCAGTTGCTTCAGCACAGAAAAGAGTTTAGGTGATTAAACAAGAGACTTGTTTAATATGGTACCAATATAGCACGGGTACCACACATTTTTAAAAGAAAATAAAGGCACTTTGAAATATCATGTCGAAAATACTGAATAGATTACAGGATATGTGTTTCACAGAGAAAGAAGAGCAAATAGCTGTAATTTGGGAGGCTAGAATTTCCTTAATGAGATAGCATAAAGGGCTCTGCAAACAAAAGGACCTTTCTCAAAGGTTTTCCGTGTCTTTACAAAAGTTTCAGTATTCTAGTAGCAGTATATGATACTGCATCTGCATTTCTTAGGGTTTTTTTTCCAATAACCATTTTTAATCAGCACATAATATACAAATGGCATTAAGAGATCAAGAGCTTTCTCTTGTGAGCTATGCAAATCCTGAGTTATGAAAAACATGTTGTCCTGCTCTGTGAAATCACAGCAGTAACTTCAGATTGTCTGAAATTACTGTTTCAGAACATAACACTTTAGCATTTATCTCTAGAGAAGGCAGCCTTCATCCTCAACTCATGATCAATCAATCATCAGAAACATTCAGCCTTCCTTAATAGCTGGTTTCAGCTCATAGGTGGGGCTTTGCTTTCTAAAGTTCAGAGCAGATGAATTAACATGTGCATATTATAAACTGGTGGTATATGGTCTAAGGATTAACTACTATAGCAACCAGTACTGTAGTCTGCCAACACATATTCACCCAAATTGCTGGATTTTCTAAGTTTATATGGATAGGATTTCTATGTAGGTGTTCATTTATTGTACAGAGATTGCAAGTTTTATATTAAGTGGATTTCTCCAAGCACAAAAATGCACAGCCATGCATCACCCTTCCAAAAAAAATCTCGTGTGCATTATTCAAAATGAAACTGCTACTAAAAAAACAATTGCACTGTGTTTTACAAATATTTATTTTACACATGGTAGGATCCCTCCTGCTTCTTAATTTCATTCTATCCAATTACTCTAGAAGAGTATTCTGGACAGTACCATGAATTATTCAAACTGAAATAAGCTGGCATGAAACCATGGTATAATCAAAACCTTTCTACCCACAAACTTAATTCCATGCAAACTGCAATTTAAAAAACTATTAGAAGAATTAAAGAAAAGTGTACTTTTATTATAAGACACTTTAAGAACAGTCTCTGAGGACTGATCAAGTAGCCTCTCTGCTGTCTCTTTGCCTTGAAAGGAACTGGAGTTGGCTAGACTGTGCATACCTGGGGTTTCTTTAGGAAAGCAGCACACTGTGAAGAAATCCTACTCACAACACACCAGATGACACCATTAAGTACTGGGCTTTTTGAGTTAAGTGGCGAACATTCAGATCCCGAGGACTTCAATATCACCTAAAAATTAATTTCTACAGATAATATCCAACAGATATAAGAACATTCCTTTCCCCAGATACACTTCTGCATGTAAGATTCTTAGGCAAATATGGGGGGAAGGGGGACAATCCTTCAGCTGTGGTTGCCTATCCGTGTGAATTAAATATATATGTATCAGATTCTGCCACACTGTGTATGCTACAGCTATCTACAAATGAGTAATTATGTAAGTAAAATGAGCATTTTAATTTCATCACTTCCAGTGGAGTGGAGCAGAAGCATTTTGAGAAAAAACAGAAGTCCAAGTTAGAAGAAAAGTACCACAAGATGAGGATGGAAGAGAAGAAATAAAAAAGTACTGCACTAAAATATGCTTCCTCTGAGTGTAAATATAACTCTGTTACTTGTAAGCCTATCATCTGCATTTCAGCTGCTTTTTTCCTAGTATATTCTTCTATTTTTTCCTGTCTCCTGACATGACCTTTTTTCTTCCCTCTTTGGCCACTCTCTCCTACCTTCTTCCTACTGTTTTCCTTTGTATGTTGCTCTTCTGAACCTACCTTTCACTCTGACTCTCCTCTCACTTTATCTATTCTGAAGTAATTATTCCTGGTTTTTCCTTCTACCATTTCAGCTCTGTAACCTCACTTCTTTACTTGTGAGATTTAGCACCTTCTTTTTCTTGTCCTGTAGCAGATGCAATAATGTTTGAACAGTCCAACAGAATTTGGGGAAAACTCCAGTAATAAATATCAAGGCTGCTTGGTGATGTTTTCAACTAGTATGAAACATCTGCCTCATTAACAGACCATTATTACAGGATTTGTGTAGAAAACAATATAAAATAGAGATTATAGCAAGATACTGAAGACAATCAATATACTAGAAAAGGAAATAATCAAATAAATCAAGAAGAACAGCATCTATACTTTCACAGACCAAGACTCATGCATCTGTTACAGCAGTATTTCCTGCTACAGCAGGGAGTAGATAGGAAGACACCCACCTCAAGGGAGATGTATGGTCATGTGGCAATTAAGTGCAACATTTTTTTCTCTTGTAAAGGATGACTATCAACCACTGGCCTTCCAGAAGCAACATTAAACAAACTCAGCTTTACAGGCGTCTGTTAACCTGGCAACCTGAAAGCTACCCTGGAAGCTGTGTGATGTATAGAACATACCTCAATTCTTCCAAATAGAAAACAGTTTTGAACTTTCCAAATCAAATAACTTTTAATTTCCTAGATTCAGCAAAGATCACCTAAAGTCATGCTGGTATGCAGTTACTTGAAAATGACCAACGTCCATGGGAATGTTGTGGAGCACCTATGCTCTCCATGCTTTCCCAATCAGCACCAGTGGCTCAATCCAATGCAGCTACCGTGCATCACAGTACAAGCTGTGCAAGGAAAATTATTCAGCTCAAAACTACCCAGAGAAGAAAAAAACAGCCAAATTTAGTTACATCTGGAGCTGTTAGGAATGCAGCTCCAACCAGGGCTACCTATTAGGCACAGTAATAATTTTTAAGATCAGAGAACCTGATAACTTCAGATAAGGCAGTTTATATGAACTCAGAAAATAAAAGACTACTTTGCTTTTATTCTGTGCAACATTTGACTCCCAAGCATCAGTAAGACTTTTATAGCATAGAGGTAGACTTAGATTAAATCTCTTTTTAGAAAAGTTTTAAGCTTCAAATTACAGCCTATAGGTGTTAGGATTTTATCTTTAATAATGAAAGACATTTCATATGATCTTGGTGACCATGAGTGCTACTGCTCTCCGTACCTTTGTTGACATTTTAGTTGGGTGGAAGGGACAAAGCCACTCTGGGAACAAGTTAAGTAAAATGCAAAGGATATTTTTCTGGTTTTCAGGTCAGTGAATGCTTGTTAGGAGTTAATAGTGTTTTATAATCAACAGGAATATATTCTACAAGCCAAACAGATCTGGCTTTGAATAAGGTGTTCATTCCAGAAGTATGAACGTGATTTTATCAGTTTGATCCATTTATGATTAAGAAAAAGGGTGAAGTGATTTTGAGCCATTAAATAGGAAATTTAATTTAATGACTCTCCCAATCACTTTCAGCTTTAGATGACAACAGAAACAGGAAGATTGTCTTCCCTAGGCACACAGGATTTTTCCAAGGCCTGTCCAAAATCTTACTGAAGGGCATCAATAGTTAATTCAGTTATCAATTCAGACAGCAACCAGCTCACAATCACAGCTAGCTCCAACAAATGGGCAACTCTCAGGTCTGATTAAGTGACCTCTCTGCTGTCTCTTCTCCCTGAGCAGTTGACAAGACTCTGTTCATATCCAGAGGTATTTTCACCCAGACCCTTTTAAACCTGGCTTCTTTAGGAAAGCATGTGAAGAAGTCTCCACACAAAAGAAGACTCACAAAACTGATTATACTGAGAAAGGAAGAAAAAAAACCACCTCAAAAACTAGTTTGTGCTAATTATTTTTGACAAATTTGTCTTAGTACATTCACTGGTGTTTACAAATAGATTTTTTCCCCAATAATTAAACTAAACTTGAGGCTCTATTTTAATTCCCCTGTTCAAACACAAAGACAAAAGGAATTAAATGTTGTTGATGATTGCTCAACAGGATATTCCATCAGCCTTGGCATGAGTCATTATTTTAGAAGAGAAAGTGGTTTGGAGACCATTCAATAGCCAGTGTTTGTGTCAGGTCAAGGAAAAATTCACCAAATACATCTGGGCTCTGTGTCAGTTCTCACCTCTAGAGAGGCCACAGGAAAGCTGGAGAGGGACTTTTTACAAGGGCACGCAGTGACAGCACGAGGTATTGGCCTCAAACTGAAAGAGGGTAGCTTAGATTTGATATTAGGAAGAAATTCTTTACTGTGACATAACATGTGGCGGTGAGTCACCGGAATGGTTTCCCTGACAAGCTGTGGTTGTCTCATCTCTGAAAGTCTTCAAGGCCAGGCTGGATGGGGCTTTGAGCACTGGTGCAGTGGAAAATGACCCTGCTCATAGCAGGGGGGTTGGAACTAGATTACCTTGAAGCTCCTTTTCAGACCAAACTATTCTAGGATTCTGTGATTTAACTTGCAGGCTCTCTCTAAAACACCACTTCATTACCAAGACATAGGTAGGAGACAATTAGCTTCCTCCAAGATCATACAACATTTATAGTTTTGACCAGAATTTTAGTGCTATGAGTTCATTTGACCAGAATGCATGCAGACAGGTGTCCAACCTCAAGACTACAAGTCAAATTCTCTGAGGTTGTTATGGCTTAACTCAGAGTAGAAGAAAATAAAGCAAGAATACTGCTAATGCAAAGTTCTTAATAGGTTATAGATGAAAGGAGGAATGCTTCTCTGAATCCCCTAAATTAACAGCCCTCTTCTATCCACAGACTGTTCTTGGCCAATATCCGTAAGTAATGGAATTATGAAAAACAAGCTGCAGCTTCCAGAGTTTTGCAATTACCAGGGGATCATACAGCTTCAAGAACCATAGATGGCTGCACGCCGCAGAAAATTCTAAGCCAAAGGGTTGTAGTCAAAGGTTACATTAAAAAGCAACTTTCCAATTTGAGATATAATGAAGAAAATTTGAGAGGTCTGGTATTTAAAGGGAAATAAAATAAATTACATGCATCTATATTGCAAACTGAGAGATAAACAAGCCATTAAAATGAGTGTCTCATCCATCTCCCACCATTCTAAGCTTTAAAACATAGATATAATTCATAACTTGTGAAAACACATGAAACAAGTTTATTCTAAAATTGAAAGAAGGTAGCTACACCCGCACACAAGTCAAACATTTGGCATTATTTAGGGCCACAAAATTTGATTTTCCTGTTCTCCTCTATTTTTGCCAAAAGAGAAAATGCGATCTTCTTGCCCTGAGCTCTTAAAAAGAGCCGTGAAAAGCAGATTTCAGTTGTTTTCACACTGTGTTACATCTCCAGGGTCTTACTTAGGAGATGAAACTCCTTAAGTAATCAGTGTATTTTCCAGAAGAATCAACATTTCCCTTTTTAGCCCAGTTATGATCACAGCACTGGGTGGTGCCACTGAAGCACTCTAGTCAATTCATCTTGAGTGAAGAATATACAGAAGAGCACCAAAAAGCAGTCAGCTCTAAGAAACACTGTTCAAAACAATTTTGAACAATAAATGGATACACCAGCAACATACCTGAAGAAGAACATGAACAAAGCAGCTGTGATGCAGAACAAAAGGACCTACAAGAAGAAGAAAGACTGTTATTACATAACACACTACTACTGCAGGCATGTTCTGGATCATGAGGATTCTGTAACTTTTACTATAAAAGCTACACTTCATTTATATGCTGGAGGGGTCAGAATGAAAGTTTGTCTGAGTCCACCAAAAAGGATTGCCTAGTTTCTAGTGGACTTTGTAGAAGCTTAAAAAATTGAAACTCAAACCAGAGTAGTGGGACAACAGACACAGCAAATGGCACCACTTAAAAAGCATTTGTAATAAAAGTCCAAGGAAAAAAATATTTATAGAACAACATAATTTAACAATAAAATATTAGAACTGAAATTTAAAGATCATATTTTACCAGTCTTTGCTTTTGTGATTAATAGAAATATCATATTGCTAGTTCCAGTTTAAAAGGCACAGTCTTTAAAAAATCTGTTTTGACAGCTGCTGGTCCTGAACTGCTTTCCAGCAAGTTTGAGAGTAGATAATTCTATTCCCAATTAACAATACCCTTTCTAGTAGTTTAGCTTAGTGCTAGACTCACTTGGAACAATCATATCTTGCTCTGTATCATCAATGTGCTCATACAAGAGTCACTGAGCAAACTGAGCAGCTCTCCAGCACTGAGAGGGGAATGTCCTACTTCCCACTGCCACCCTCTCTGCTGGGGCTTAGCGCTGTTACCTCCTCCTTATCACCTGCACAGGGACTCACAAGTGCTGAAGAACACCTGCCTTAATCCAATCCATCTTTCCCACGTACACCTCATAAGTGAGAAAATTTTGTTTTGTTCTAGGTATACTGGCCCATATTCATACTATCATTTAGGAGGCAAAATCCTTACAGAAATATTGTAAGTCTTTCAGAAAATATTTGCACCTATTTTCAAGGGTTGAAGAAGTTTTCATCGTGAGCGGATACAGACATCTTACGTGAGAAGAAATGGAAGAGGTGGCAGAGGTGTAAATTAGAAGGTTACAAACACATAGAACAGGAGGCTGCTGCGTGTTAAAACAGATCAGAAAGTGTGAGAAAAATTTGCATAGGAAATCTTTACAACAACTTTCAGAGAAAACAAAATCTTACAAATAGCACCATTTCTCTTTTCTAAGCTCCTCTGTCTGTGACTTAAAACTAGGTTACACGAGACACAACATCTGTTGTGTAAACTACCAATTTTTTCCTTCATCAGTACTATCATACTTTATTAATCTGCATCAAAAATGTGAACATCTGAAATTCTTTTATACAAAATCATGAGGGCAAAGGTATATTTCATGAGAGTAATTGAATATTTCATTTCAAACTAGCAACAAAAGCAGACAAGCAGACTTGTTTTTAAACTCAAATTCTACTCAAAAAGATCTGCCCTGTTCCTATAAAGTTCAAAATGTATTTGGATCTGGCAACCAAGCATCAATTCTCTGGAGGTTATTCTGGAGACACAGGAAGAAGGCGGCTTGACAGCCTGAGCAACAGTATTGGGAAATAAGTGAGATATGGCAAAGAACCAGTTTTCTGGATGATGTGGAGGGATGACAAAACAAAAAAACCCCAAAAAAATAAACAACCCCCCCCCAAAAAGCACACAAAAACCAAAAACCCCAAAGCAACCAACACAATAAAAAAAAGTATGCCTTTGCATACCAAAACCACTTCACTAAACAATATTTTCTTGCCCTTTTTTCTTTTATTCCTTTTTTACCTTTTTTTTTCCCAGTAAGTTTGATAATAATCTAACAAGTACTCTATATAGTATATCTAACAATCTATATGTATAATTTATTTCAGAAAATATTTGCACCTATTTTCAAGGGTTGAAGAAGTTTTCATCATGAGAGGATACAGACATCTTTTGTGAGAAGAAATGGAAGAGGTGGCAGAGGTGTAAATTAGAAGGTTATGAATGTATAATTAAGATTCCCTCAGAGCTCTTTCTACTCCAGGCTAAAGCAGCACAGCTTTCTCAGTCTGGGAAACCCAGCCCTGGACACAACACTACAGACATGTCTCAGCAGCACTGAGCTGGGGGGAAAGATCACCTTGTTCAGCCTTCTGGCAGTGCCTTTGCTGGCTCATGTCCAGCTTGGTGCCCACCAGGACCCCCAATTCTTTTTTGAAAAGCTGCTTTCCAATGCTCCCAGGATATACTGGTACCATTCCTCACCAAAGCCATCATTCATCCCTTTGTTGAACCTCCTGAGGACCACTATTAAAGAAAAGCATAGACAAAACGAGACAGTCCAGAAGATCATGATGGGAATAAAAGGCCTGTAGGGTACAACTGTTGGAAAACTACTGAAACTATAAAAGTAGTAGTTAGTGATGATCATGACAACTCTTTTCATATAATTATCACATACTGATAAATCTGTCTCATCAAGTACAAGAGGAGGAAGGCAGAGTTAAGTCTACAGCAAATAAAGCATTGGTTAAATAACAGAAAGAGCTCTCCAGGGTAGTGATACACCAGAACAAGATGTCTGTGAGATTGTGGAATCTCCTTTATCAGAGTTGCTTAAGATCAGTAGAGGCAAACATATCCAAGAAATGCTGTGGACATGTTTGACAGGGTGTCTCCAATATTTACTCAACAGAAGGACAGCAAAACATGTGGCTAAATTAGACTCAGACTCTTCTACATAAAATTCACAGCCCTACATGGAAAGTCCAGAGACTGCCTTATCATAGCACAAATAAGGCAGAAGCAGAAGAAAAATTGTCACTGTGCCCCAAATCTAAGCTACTTTCAAAATAAGCCTTTTTTAACATTCTAGAATTTTTGTAATATCTTCAGTACAATGTGCAGTACCTATTTTAGTTTTTAAAATAACAATATTTTTTAAAAAAGAAAAAATACTAAAGGCTACAGAAATAGAATTCTAAATATTAAGTGAAAAAGACTGCTATTCCAGTGAGCAGGAAGTCTCACTTGGGATTTTCCTTGCAGAGTCCATTACTTTTTGATTTACAACAGAAGACCAACACAATGTACTTGGCAAAATACAGATTTTGAAACTTTCCAGCTGAAGAAACAGATACCAGCAGAAAACCTGCATGTTGCTAATGAGAATGATATGCTCTAAAGATTTTAACATCTATGAAGAGATGCCTGTAGGTTACAAGGAAAAATCCTTGTGCTCCAGGACAGGTTAGCATATTTGGTATGTGAGTACTTTAATTTAATTGATTACATTATCCTTCACTGTAGTATGATAAACCTTAATAAAAAATAATAAATAAAAGGAAATTTGCTGACAAAACTGAAAAGGTACTTTTTTCCAGATCTCTGTTGGCTGGCAAAGCCAGTATTTATTTTTTTCCAAGAAAGTTCAGCCATCACACAGTCAGCAAAAGGAAGTGACATCTGGCAGTACCCAGCACTGAGCACAAAACAAAAAGCTCTGGGTCAAAGTGGTTACCACTTGCCCTGGTCACAGCAGTAGACCCAGTAACACCAGTAGAAGTAGCTCACAAATGACCTTCCCTCACAGCCAGATAAAAATCTTGGCCCAAAGAAAGGAAAAAATAACACTGCTAAAACTATCAAAACTACTCGAGTCTTGTGTATTCAGGCTTTTCCCGCACCTTACTCAGTCCTGAGGTTATGTGCACTTTCTTTAATCATTTCCATTATAGTCAGATTTCCTGGGGTACAAAAGGTCTCTGATTGGAGGCTGCTCTGCTACAGTCAGAATAAAGACTAGGACTGAAGTCTGTGATAAAGGAACACAGACCTAGTAACTAAAAAGAAAAGCACTGAAGCTACTCAAAATCTATTGAATGAAGACAGGAGGAGGTAAATGGGCAGATCAGTCCTATTAGTGGTAGAAGCATCCAGAGTGTTGGAGCTACAGTTCAACACTGCATAGTGCTACCACCAGCTCACAGAAGACCTAAGGCAGCTTCATAAACTGGCACATAACTAACACTTGACTTCCAGCAAAAGTGAGCTATTCCATTCTCAGAGTTGCCAGTGCTTATTAAAGAAGTCACACAGTTCCTGAACAGAAATGTCATTAATGAAGTTTTTAAAACAAAGATATTTTACAATGAAAAAGGGTTATTTGGTTTTGTATGAAAACATAAGTACTTAAGGAAAATGGTGGCTGTCCTTCACCAAGCTCAAACTTCTAGTAATCTCAAAAGACATATGCCAATTGGAAATCCTGAAATGGAGCCACATCACCCTGGTAATTTCAAAGGATGCAATCCTTTATCTTCTTCCACTAGCTGATCCTGTCAAATGGAAATCTTTGTAAGACCTTATCTCCACCTCTAATTGAAATGCAGCACAGCTGGGGAGAACTGCACGAGCTCTCAAAAGTAACAGCAAAAATACCCATGGTCATCTGCCTAATGATTATCTTCCTAGCTGAAATTAAATAACTTTTGAAGCAAAATTACTGCTGCTTTAAAATTGATAGGCTTTATAAAAATGCAGAAAACAATTTGTCAGATACTTATTGGGCACAGGGCCAGTTCAACTACACCTACAACACTCAGCTGTCAGAGGTTCCTGATTTCTTTTCTGCCAGCAAGTCTGAAGCAATCTCTGGGCTGATAAGATCAAAAGAAACATGAGTATGTGTTATTAAACAAGAGATTATATAGATTCTTGTTAAAGCACTGTTGTTGGATCACGATTAAAAGATTACAATTGGCAAATGCAGACAGTAACTGAGCCAAGACCAGGAGCACCTGCCAGTCCCAGAAGAACAGCAATGAATTAAAAAAAAGCTAAACCTCTGATTTTCTAGTTCACAAATTCTGTGTGTGTGTGTATATATATATATATACACATGCATATCTATAACTGAGCATTTCAGCATTCTTCATTTATTTTCTAAAAAAAACACTCGTCAAGTTTCTTCCCCCATTTTTCATATTCTACTAGCCATAGCAAACAGAGCTACAACATACATTGACAGAGCCACCAAATATCCTTTCTGGAAGCTTCTCAGGAAAGTCCACTGCCTTCAAGAATGCACAAGGCTTGAGAGACTGAAGCACCAAAAAAGAAGTTGCCAAATGACACCGTAGTGTTATCACCAACACAAACAAAAGTTGTGTGTTATACCACTGGAGTGTACTGAGCTCAATTTAAAAATCTACACCTCAAATCCACATTTAAAAATCTGGGACTGGGTCACTATGATCCTTCTACAACCTGACATGTTCCTCATGATGGCTACACATGCTCTGTGCAGGTTTGCCCATTGCTGGGCCACACACACAGCTTGAGGTGAAACTACAAAGTACTTTCAGGCAAATGAACTTATGTAGTGATCACTCCTCCTCCAGCACCTATTTGTGATGATTATTCCACGTGTCTTCTTCTGGCACAGAGATGCACAGAAGAACAAATCTTAGATGTGATCCACCTGAAAGCAACTATTTTCTGCTCTCAAAGACTGAATAGGGGCAGGGCCAGACAGCTTAAACCACACCCAGATCAAATCATAGCCTGATACTAACAACATAGTCAATTCAACCAGCACGATTTGAACCTCCCTCCATTATAATTTTGAGAAATAAACGTGATTTAATTGTGAATTGTTCAAATTATATTGAAAAGGCAGAATTAGTGATATACTTGAAATACAACACCACAAATGAAAACTACAAAAACACTAACATCTCTAAGTATTAAATCCATATGTAAGCTGAAATTTAAATCTGGTTACTTATCCTACAAGAGCTTTACAAATGTAGTAAATACTAAAAACCCAATAAATTTTCTTAGTAGTCCATGCACATGTCTTGTATTAGGCTTCTGAACATAACTGCTTAGCTCATGTTACAATCATCCAAGATTTCATCTCCACCATGAGAATTTCTGCTTATCTGTCTCTTCTTCTTCCAGAGCTCACAATCACTGAAGAATTACAAGGTTTGATATTACCTTAGTATCCAAAAAGGAACTGCAAGTTATTAATTTTTAAAAGCTTAGAGGTATTGAAATAATTTTGTTGCTGTGAAGCACGTGCATGCATAGTATAAGAACAACACTTTGCAAGGCAGCACCATGAAAGCCACTGGATCCAGTAATGACTCATACTGGTGAAATTTCTGAAAAGTAGCAGAATGTGATGAATTTCTGATATGCATTAAAAGCTAGTAAAGGGACAGGGTGAAAGAGGTAGAAATAAATTACCTGTTTTAATAATTCGGATATAAAAGCAGAGTTTTCCCACTATTGCAAGCATTTAACTATTACATATGCATTTGATAATTAAAGTCAGTTAGGTGGACAAATTTTAAAATTACTAAAAATCTGGCATGCTCAGATTCATTGTAAGTTGACAACAGACAAATAGTTATCTTTTGGGCTCAAGAGCTTCCTGCCCCATATGCCCACGCCCAGAGCTGCCCCCTCTGTTCTGCTGGTTGAGACTGTGGGCCATGCAAAGAAGAGGCTGAGGAAACCAATGGAGCAGCCAGGAGAAATACACATTAAAGAATGTGCTCAGAAACTGTGCATTTCTTTTCTTAAAAATGCTGTATAACTAGCAGACACAGATGCTATTTCTATATATACAAATACAGCAATATTTTTATGTTTACTAACTGAGGAAAAATATTAAAATTGATGATAATTATTTATGCCTGTGCATAAATCCTGATACCTTGTATGTCATTTAACATTCCTGTATCTCTCCCCAATTTTGGCAGAGTTTTCACTAGCATTCTGAACTGCATGCATTGCTTTGCAAGTAAGAGCCCCCTTGAGAACATGAGGAGGGGGAACAGCTAAATTGATAAGCTAAAATGCCTCTCACATTTCCCCTGATAGGAGCCTCCACAATGTACAGCTGACACTGGCTGTCATCATAAGACACAGTCAGCTCTTCAGGGGAACAAGGGCTCTTGAAAAGTAACATTTATGTGAGCATGTAAGGAAAGAGAATCAGACCTGACTGGAAGGGGGTGAAAGCACTGATTGTGTTATCTGTTGAATGCAGGAGCTCATGCTGCCCATGGAATTACCTTCCAGTGAATTTTCCTGAGAAAGTACAGATACCCTAGAGGCATGTGAAAAGAAGGACTTGAGTTCTTGCCACAAATGTCTACTCCATCCCACTGCTGGAGGTTCCTTCTCCCTCAGCATCCACATCACCGCAGTAAGCCAGGGAAGGGGCTCAGGCTGCTGATGATGGCTGTGCTTCAGAGACAGCTCATTTTGAAGAGCCCCTCTGGTGGTCCTTCAACCACCTCCGACATGGAGACTGAGTGGAAAGAGGAGGTGCTGTGCAGAAGCTCATGAAGCACTATTATAAACTGTTCTAGCTTGACTCACAGTGCCTTTCCCCATCTTCTTATCAAGCTATAATAGTCTAAGACCTTAGATATAGAAGCTGAAAACTAATGCAGAAATCAGTGGAAAAATAATGGAGTTTTACTTAAAATACTTAATTTTAAAGATTACACAGCAAAGGCCCACACACCAATAGCAAACACTCATTCTTCCTCCATTACAGAACTTCATTACACCTTAAGATCAACAGTATAGATTATATTATGCTTCTCTTTCTCCAAACAGTTTAAATTTTGTCTTGTTTGTTTTACCAATCATCACTTTAGTGGTAGAAGATTTGTCACCCACTTCTCCACACAACACCTACAGGTTCAGGAAAATGTCTTGGCACCAGCAGAGAATGCTACTGAGAAGGCAGATTAATTTTTATTCCTTCTGCTATTGTTTCTACCACCACAACACAGAAAAAAATAAGATCAAAACCACATAAGCAAATTGAAACAAGGTTAACATAAGATTATGCCCTTTGGTCATTGTTTAAATATTCTCTTAGATATTTAAAAGTTGGTGTGAATGTTAATTCATGCCTAGAGGTACTACTCTGTTTCTGATCCAAAACCAGAATACAACATTTTATAACTGGTATACAACAAAACAACTAAAATGGTCACAATTTCATTTCTATTACACCCCTGCCATATTCTGCTCTGCACCCACACCACCTCTCACCCTTTCCTGTCCTCTGGGAAGGGAGGATGGCTGCCTGCACACAGCTTCTCCTGCTAGGGGCTGGAGAAGGAGGGTACCACAAAGACTGTCCCAGACCCACAAATTACCTCTTTCACAGCATCCACCATGGTGGATAAAATTCCCAATGGCAAACTGCATCCACACAGTGGTATCAGACCAGTAAGAAAAGGGGATAGAAAAGAAAAGCAAAAGGGCAGATAATGCGGGTTACCTGGTATACCAAATCTCCTGAGTCTGCTCTTGGACAACTTCAAATGTACTGTGGTAGTTGGTAATAATGTGATTTTTATTAACTTTTATAAAATATAAATGAGGACACATTCAAATAGTGTCACAACTGGGCACAAAACACCTCAAAGAAAGAAGTCAGCTTCATAAAGGGAGTTAAAAAACCCTTGAAAAGCATGTAATTAGCAAAGAGCTGGTTATCAAGATCTAAACCAATCCATCTGCAAAGATTATTTTCATTTAGCAGTATTAATCATTACTGTGAAAATTAATGAAAATACAGTTCTAGAAAACAGCTGTGCAATCCACTGAGGTAGGTGCAGACAGGACCCATGCCTAAGACTATGGTGTTGTGCCCTGAAAATTACAGGGAATCTGAAAAGGCCACAATAGGGAGATTAGCTGCATTTGTAACTGAACACACAGCTAAATTTACTGGGCTCTTGACACTGCTGCAGTGTCTCCACGCCCAGTTGTTTCAAATTCCTGGGCACATTTTAGGAAGCTACGCAATAATTTCAAGTTGTTCATTATTTTAGGCAATTAATGTCAAATACTACATGACTGGGAACACACATTGTCTCCTGTTTGCCAAGGGACTATGGATTTACTTTGAGCTGTCCTTCATCTAGACTCTCCCTACTCAGCAAGCACTCCTGAGTGTAAGTTACAAGCTGAAAGGACAAAACCTTTCAGCAGCTAAAGCTGAGGGAGAAGTCTGATCTTTCTTGCAACACTTTCTCTCACTCATATCTTTTCCATTCTCTACCTCAGAGCCATGGAGCACTGTATCATCACTTTTTCAAATATAAAATACATTAACTAATGGCTAAAAATAGTGTTAGAGACAATACCACAAACAAGATGTCTAAACCAAAGTTTGAACTGCTGCTAACTGTGGCTTTTTTTAACTGTTTCACATTTGATTTTGCTGCAGAAACACAGCTAACATTGAGTAAAAGTACCAGGTCTATGCAAAGCACATAGTACAATGCAGCATGTGTGAGTTCAACTCTTTTCTAATATGCAAGTTCCAAATTTCAGGGCAGCACAAAACAATTATCCCATGAGAAAAACTTATATATGAAAAATGTCTTACTGTATTAATAACTTGAAAAAAATTAATGAATTTTTGTTTATGGAAAAACAAGGTAACTTATTTAAATTATTTTTTTAAATGTAAAGGCTTATTATACGTATGATTTTTACCTACAGGAGAAAAGAGAATATTATTTAAACAATTTTATTAATGAAATATCTGCATTTAATGCAGTTGATTACTCCTCCAAAATACAACATCAATTATATTTTTTCCTGTAAAATTAGTGCTTTAGATTTGAATCTTCAAAAACATCACATTTTCAAAGTGTTATGAGATTATTTTTTCCCCTCAAATAGTACACTCAAATAATTCTTAGCCCCAAATTAGTCCAAAATGTCACTATGTCAAGCCTCCTTGGCTTCACCAGGGAGCCACAACACAAGTACATTTGAAAGAAGCGTCTTATTTGCTTAACAGTAAAAGGATGAAGAACAAGTGCAAGAATTCTAGAAAGATTTTTGTGATAAAAGAAAAAGTGAAGGAAAGTACATCATGAGTTCACTCAGTTCAATGAACTGTGTAAAAGACTCAACAGGAATATCTTCAAATACAAGAGCAAAGAGCTCAGGTGATTCCCTCCTGCTCTCCAGAACACACCTGCTGCCCTTCTGAACTGTCTCATTATTAAGTATTGCTCTGAAGCACACGGGCGAGCTTCAGCTAGTGAAGATTACAGGGCTCCACACATCACTCTTTCAGGAAACAATTTAATTCTCTGTCTTCTGCTCCTGTAGATGCACCACAAATGGTGCAGAAGACCAGATGATTTGGTTAAGATCCCAAAATTAAAGGCTTTTTGATTATAGAACAAGTACTCTGAAAGCAGTACAGCAAAAGGTGAAATGTACCCATAGGTGGTCATGAAATATTTGCTCCAATAAACTCATTCAAGTTTCCCAGGTTATCACTGAGAAACACAGTATTCCAAGTTGTGAGTAAATGAACTCCCAGCTAATGAAATAAAATGGCATTCAAAACAACAAAAAAATACTATTTAAACTTCGAAGACAATGGATGATTATAATGTAAATCAAACAAACCAAACACCCTTGAGTTCAGGGATGACCAGTTGAAAACATCTTTTCATCTCTCAGCCACTCCCAGACAAGTTTTTACAGAAAAACAGGACTAAGAACAAATTGTGGGGCCAGTTCCCTATTGCACCAAAAAATGCTTAGTTGTACTCAAAAGCATAACTGAGCAACAAGAACATCCAAATGCAATACAACAACACTAGAATCTTCTCTTTCCAACTACAACTTCATCATTTTTATGTCTTTAATGCTGAAAAGAAGAGCTAAACAAAGTGCCACAACTATGGTTAACACAAGGGGTTAAAAAATTCAAACCCAGAAAAATGTAAACTCAAAATTTCCTTCCTGCAAATTGCAGCAATGGAATTGAAATTAAACTGTATTTAGTTTAAATCCTATTATCACTGGAAATTCTTTTTTAAAAGTCAGCAGCTTTGGCATAATTATGTTTCTGGCCTGTTTCCTCAACAGTCTCAAAAGACTTTCCTGTAAAACAGCTTAAGTGCACATCCTACTCTGAAAAATGACAGAGTCCATAATATCAGGGTATCCATCACATTTAGATGTGCCTTTTTTCCCAATAAAGCACATAAGAACAAATCAATCAACCAAAAGAAGACTTCAACATACCTTAGTGAAAGTATCCTGAAACAAAGCCTTCTTTCTGCTAATTTAATAACAGAGACAACTGAGGTAAAAGAAAATGACATATAAGGTTATCTCATCAAATTTCATTATTCCATATTTAAGGGAATGCTTTCACAAATACTCCTGAAATCTTTGAGTAAACTGTTATATCACAATTTCCAGGGATTTCAGAGATTTTAGTAGTTTCTCTGAACCCAAGGCAGAAACAAAAGGATTTAATTTTATTTTTTTTTTCTTAATAGCAACATCAACAGCCCAGCAGTACCCAGCACCACAGCCCCCTGCAATCACCTCTGCATGGAAAAAGGGCTCTCTGGGGGAAACCAAGAGCTCCTTAGATCCCACCAGCTCCTTATATTCCAACAGCTGTTCATTCAGAGTATAAGCAGAAGCCTATAATCTTACAATTTAGAACAGACTTATTAAAAAGCTGAAAAAAGGGAGTTTTGTTGTTGCTGTCGATATTTTTTTAATAACTTGCCTGCCTTGCTAGCTCTTCTGGCACTGTTACCAGTAATATTAAACTACTTTTTAGCATCAGCTGGTAGAGAGAGAAATTTTTTGAGCTTTCAAATCACTCACATGTACACATCACTTCCTACTTTGCAAAAGGCATTTGTAGCCTAGAGCCATCTCTTCTTTTTGGAACCTGCAAGAAAATATTTAGTGTTCCCTCCATGCACTCTCACTGTCATCAGGGACTAAAATTATTCCATAGCGGGGCCAGTTTCCTTTTCATGCTACCCTGGTTCAGGCGGTGGTTAAATAGAAACAGCTTTACAAAAGCCCTAAAAGTAAAGAAATACAATACATACAAAACATGAAAAAAGACAAACTCAGAGACAGAAGATCCCTAAACATGCTCAATTTACAGGATTTTTTTTAAAGCAAAATACAAAAGGGGGTTGGGAACAGGAGCATACTCAGAGATTCAAATCTGAACCTAAAGATAAACCAAACTTCATGCAACATTCTTGCTAGCTGCTCACAAATCCCTAGCCTCTAAATTAAATACAGGAAATACCATGTAACCCCCTCATATTTGTCATTATTTGCACTATTATCACTATCTACAAGGTATGGTTGACCTCACATGAACCTTAATGTTCACAGACTGCAGGGAATCATTAAAGAAGTGAAAACTAGGGAGACAAAAGCAGAGTGGAGTCAAGCAGGCAGCACATGCCCCAGAACAGCCAAAATTCAGACAAATAGATCAGGTTACACAAACTCAAGCAAGTACATACCAGTGTAAAACAGGAACCAATAGTTTCAGCTATCAAATTACAGAAAAAAAAACCCTTGTAGAAATGCAACACCAATTTAGATAAAGTGTTAATGTGGACAATATTTAATAGATTAATAGTTAAGAGATTACTTATGCTATTGATATTTGGTTGGAAGTCAGAAAATAAATATAATAGTTCTGGTAAAAAAAAATTAACTACTGTGCTCACATTAGTATTTTTTAAGCAACATCTTCCAAGTAACAATTTTCAGGTACTTCATTCATGCAATCAAAATTATGCTATCACATAATAACTGAAGGTATTAATGTTTTTGACACTTTAGATTATCTACTTACTCTCAATTTCAGCCTCCATTTAGAACAAAAGAAATACTGGGTTGGAAAAAAACCCTCAACGTATTTAAAATTGAAGCATAAAATTGGGTATATTATCTTTCTTGAAATGATACTGTCTATAGATGCACAAAGGGATTCACACAGAGAACAGGCATTAAGTAAAAGCAGCAGCCTTTCCAGATTTAAAACTTTCTGGAGGAAGGATTAAAAAACAACTTCCTTCCCAGCTGGGCTGGACTCCTTTCCCACAGAACAAGCAATAGAACAAGGGGGGAAAGCCTGAAGCTGTAGCCAAGGGCGGTTTGTTTTAGCTATTACGAAAAAAAGATATTCATGTGAAGGTTTGCCAAGCCTTGGAAGAGGCTGCTCAGAGAAATGGTGGAGCCATCTCCCCTAGGAAGATTTAAAAGATGAGTGAAAGTGGCACTTGGGACATAAGTTTAGTGGTGGACCTGGCAGCGCTAGGTTATAGTTAATCTTAGGGGTCTTTTCCAACCTTAATTATTCTGTGATTCTACTCCACTTTTCTGATGACTGCATCCAATTTCTGCAGTGACCAGGGCCTGAACAACACCTAGTCTTTACCACAACAAAGATATTTGAGATGTCAGCCAAGGGGAATATAGCATGCTTATTATTTCAGTTCATGAGTTTGTGTCTTTGAGGTGTTTTCTCCCATCATTCTTGGTGTGCACCCATATGTTCTATCAGGTTTCTGGATTTTTTTTCTGAATATCAGAGCATCACCTCTTTGAGCAAAGTGCTATTTTCAGAACAAACACTAATGTTCCATTTCAGCTGTAGTAATAGCAAAGCTTTCAAGTATAGACTGTTTCAAGTGGGAGTCTGGAGCACCAGGTGAGTTCAGAAGACACCCAAGGCTGTCCTCTTGCACAGCTTACTGCATTTGCTGCACTCACTGATGCTGCTCTGGTCTTGTGCAAATCAGTTGCTTCTGTTACAAGGATAACAGAGCTTGGACAAAAGTCTGTTGATCATGAGACTAGTTCATGAAGACTCAGTAAAATACATCAATTATTCTGATTCACATAGTAATCTGTTTTGTTCTCCCATTATGTAAGTTTTCTTCCTCTACCCACTCACACAGAAGTAGGTTTCCTGGCATTCTTTTAGCTAGGACTATGCCCTTCTCACTTTTCTGCACCCCACCTCCTTATCACTTGCCATAAATCAAATGCTGTTGTAGGATTATGCTATTCATCCACTGGAAAAAGTGAAATTGATCATCTGCATCTTTCCTCATTCCTTGAGAAATAACCAACCCAAGCAGAGCACAACCAGGAGTCACCTATCAGATGAGATGAATCACTCAGTAGTGGGATAACAACAGGATAGCTCTTATACTATACAAAACATAATATAACACTACATTAAAAAAGGTTGACAGGTAGGCAGAAAAGGAGAAAAATTTGTAATTTTTTTGGAAATTATAAAAGAGGATTATTTTGGTAGGCGGTTTGGTCTTTGTATAAATCAGCTACTCCCTTGCCAGTGAGTGACATGAAAAATGTGTTTCCTGAAGCAAAGGGGAACAAGGAAATAACAGTGGAGACATTGATGGAGACAATATGGAAAAGTTCAGCATGTTGAGTTATTTTAAGTTTAGAAAAAATGCCAGGAACCCAGGAAAGAAAAAATATTATGCGAGGGAGGGAATTTTACTTCAATTTTTAAAAATGTGTTGGAAAGAAAGTTCTAATCTAACTTTATGAGAAAATATTGTAGCCAGTAAAGCTGATTTAAACCCTTTAAACTGCAGCCAGGATGATGATTGGGAAATTAAAAAAACACTCATAAGAAGTAAAGGAAATGTCTTATTGGCTTATCTGCAATTAAGTAAAACACAGGTTACCTGAGGAAGAATAATTCACTAGTACAACTCACAAAAAAAGATGAAACAAAATGGAAGAAAGAATTTTATCACTGCCCAATCATCAATGGAACTGGTCAATTTTGGGCTAGTCATCAGTCTATTCACTGATACTTAGGAATAATTAAACCTGTCAGGACAAGGAAGAGGAATAAATTAGTACACCATTAAGAGTCCTTTTCAACCCTAATTACAAGCTACCTTTTGTAAAACAAAAAAAAAAAACCCAACAAAAAACAACAAAAACTAAAAACCAAAAAATATATTAGAGGGTTTCTGTTGCTGCCTTTGTGTTCAAGAGTTTTACTTTAAACTGCAAAACCAAGAAACTAAATGGAGCCTTGCAAGGGTTCCTAAGCTTGGTACCCCTGTACAAATATCACAACATCAAAGCAATTCTCAGATTGCATCCAGAACTTCTGGCAGTGTTTCATACTATTCCTAGAACACCTACTTCACTACTGAGGCAATGAAATGCATCTTCAAACACTAACCAATACAGTGCTCATTACATATAAGGGAGAAGCACACACAAAAATATTGTTGGGAGGAAAATCACAGACCCTTATTACCATTCAGCTTCGTAAAACAAAAAATTCAATTCACAACACATACACATCACATTAGAATTGAATGAGGGCTTAACACTAGCAGATTTAATGTAAGAAGCCTTTATAAGTCTAACCCAAGGTCTCTATGCTTTTGAGGAGAAACAAATCTAAGACAGAAAATTAAACAACAGAAAAATTCAACAACTCAAAAATAAAAAAGAAATATTTGAGAATTCAATTCTGTTAACTTCTGGTTCTCTTGAAAATGTGTTTTTCATCGGAAAGCTTTGATATTTAAATTAGGAGGTTTCTCAGGTCTTACCTATAATAAGTACTGAATCTTTAGCAAAGACTTTTTGCTTCCAATTAAAGAACAAATGTTCACACCTGAAAGGTTTTGATTCATTATAAGACAGCCTTACACAACTGGATAAACAGGCTTGTATATTCTGAAAGGGTAGAACTCTGCTAAATCTATAGACATTAAAGAAAAAATGGTTAAATTAGAAAGTATTTTCTCTCCTCCAAGTACAGCACCACTTTTATCTGCTTGCTAGGTCACCTGAGCAGAAACTACTTTAGAATCATGTAACACATGACAAATCAGGCCTTATCTTCAAAGGTGGTGGTGGGAAAACCCGAAGGAATTTCAAACTCCTGAGATACCAACAAAGAATTTAATTATTAAGTGATTTACTACAGTATTTTGATACTATAATCTGCCCACAATACAGGAATGGGTCAAAGAAAAATTGAAGCAACTCTGGTTCATTACTCTATCCTCAAATGTTTAATGTGTATATTTTCAAATGTTTAATATAATGTCAGATAAGAACAGAAACACTATTCTTTCTTTTTTAGAGATCTTGCATAAAATTCTTTAAGATACCCTGAGGGAATTAATGGAGACAAATCTGAACTCTCATCTATACTGGGAAAATGACTGAATGAGGTATTTCAGCAATAAAAGCAGCTTTGTCTAAGTTTAGCTCTCCTAAAATCCCTTCTTAGGGAACCTTTCACATTCAGAGCTGTGGGACTGAAGACATCTTAATAGCAGGCAGCACAGAAATTATGTTGTAACTCACAGACAACCTTTCCCACAGTCTTCTGATCAGATGGTGACACCAGTCCAAAGGGTCCCCCTTCAACAGGCTGGCCCAGTTCTCCCAGTGCCACTCCAGCAACACTGATACCCTCTAACCACATTTTTCTGCCACAGCTCTCACTCCAGGGATAAAGCTGAAAATCTGCTCTAGAAAGGCTCTTTCTACTTACTATTAGAAAAGACTGTCTGGATAGCACCTTCAAAAAACCAACCGTTAAATACTGGAGAAAACAAAAATGGGGAAGCGTGAAGATGCAAAGAGAGAACTTCCAAATTCTGTCTGTTTGCTTCAGACATAAGTACAGCATTTGAAATGCTAAACAGGTGTCACTTTTCACTCCAGAATTAGTAATGTAACCTCAAATTGTCAATTTTTTGGCATAAAAATGCATTGAGATAAGGGACCAAGGCAGGAACCTTTTCATAGCCAGCTATTTGTCACCATGTCCATTGTTGAGCAGCACTTTAATAGCTTTAAAATCATGTACTGATATTTTAATATACATCAAAATATTTATTAGTCAACAGAATCAAATACCTTTATTTCTGTCCTTTGTACACAAAGTTCCACTATCTAGAACAGTATTTCCCATATTAATGATACATTAAAATAATAAAAATATTTTGTGCATCTCGATGCCAAATGCTGTTTGTAGAAACTGCATACACTGGAACTGAAATAATTTATATTGGGAGTGCAAAAAATACTCATTTAAGTCAGTTTCACAAGTACAGTTCACTGCTGGAAGAACATGCTTTGGAAAATAAGACATCTCACACAGGAATTACTTCTTGATACCCACCACCTCTACCAGACCACATTGGTCACCAGCTGTTATTTTTAAATGGCTCTCTGTCATTCAAGATGAAACAAGAGAATGAACTTAAGGATGTTTGGTGGCCAAGAACATGGAAAGATATATTAGTCAATCTTTCCTTTAAACATCACCACTAGCATTCAAGTGAAGTGAAGGGCACTTTCTTTAAGTCTGATAAACAGCTCCAGGATCAGATCTGATTACATAGAAGTTCTGAGTTCCAGCAACTTAAAAGCTCTTTTTTTTTTTTTTTAAGTAAACCTCATATTTTATCAAACATATGTGAACACTTCCAAATGTCAGGAATTCCAAGCACTTTCCTTATGACTGGAAAATTGTACCCACTCATGGTCTCTTCACACAGTCATCCCAAAGTGAAACTGAGTTCAAGGACATGCAGATGACACAGGGAAATTTATTTGTCTACATTTTTGTCCTAAATTTACATGAAGTCTGATGAGCTGTACTGAACGCCACAGAGAGGAGTACATTGTGTACAAAATAATCTTACTGAAAAGAAATATTTCCACATCTGCCTCTGTTCAGTTCCATCCTGCACAGACCACAAAATGACAGCTCAGAGCAAATTCAGAGAAGTAAACTATACATAAGTGTTGAACTCTTCTTCCAAACAAATAACAGAGATTTAAAATTCAACATGAAAGGCAGTCAAAGCACCCTCCAGAAAGGAGCTCTGTAAAGAATACAATGCATCTCTCCCTTTGCTAGAAACACTTCAGCCATGAACAAAAAGAGGCAGCAAGGCTGTTACCGTTAATGCAACAAAAGATTTTCTTCTAATTAGGAGTGAAACTTAGCTTACAAACTTTAGTAGAATTCAAGAGGTAGACAAAGAGTATGATTTATCCTATATCCCAACAATATTATTAGTCCTAAATTTTTAGCATGAAGTTTCCAGGGCAGCCAGCATCACCTCACATCACTGGATGGTTGAAAAGAACAGAGGCTGCCAAGCTACTGGATCCATCTCCACCAGAACCTAAAACTGCAGGAGACCACCATCTTTCACTGCAGGTAACTCATTAATTAGTTTATTATAGGAATTAAGTACATCTATTGCATGACCTATTGCAAAATAAGGAGTGGCATTTTGGCTATATAATGAAGAGACCAAAAGCTTACTTTTCACATGTGTTGTAGGACTCCCAGTCAGTCACTTACTTACACCAAGCCTCTCAAGGAGGTGTCAATACTCTACTTTTTCCCAGCCTCTTCCCAAGTTTATTCAGGTAGTTAACTGTCCAAGGCAAGTGTCCTTTACTGAGTTCATGGAGTTCCTGATAGACATTGCAGGTGCAACTGTAATTCAGGTCTCTGGTCCATCTCTCATTACTTTGTCAAGTGATGGATTTTGTGAAAGATCTTGTTCCTCCTTCATGAAAGGAGGAAAACCGATGGTGCAGATGGGAAGCACCATCCTCATTACCTCAGAAAATGTTAGCCTGAGAAGCTCAAATTTAAAAAAAAAAAAAAAGGTATATATATATATATAACACAATATAATAAATATAAGCCAAGGTTGGTAACTATTCCAGAGATTCTAAATATAAGGCTAAAATAGTGCTGATTCCAATGACTCTTTCAATGCTCTGACCTAAGATAAAAAAAGTAAAATTTAAAAAAAAGAACCCTTCAAGTACATGCTTAAATTATTATTTCCTGCCTAGCAAAAAGCTTAAGTCACTTGTTTGGTTAAATACTGTTAAAATCAAGGGGACCTATACACACTCTTAAATTCACTTCCCACTGAGTAAAGCACTAGAGCATGTGCTAAACATGCCCTTGGGAATTAGTGTCTCATGCTGCACACTCCTGCAAATATTTTAGCATGTGTTTGTTTTGTTACCATGAATATTTCCATTGATAAATATGTCCATAGCTGTTAACAGGAAAAAGACCTGGAGCATTACTAAGGAGGAAATTTATCAAACAATTTACAACTGCAATATTGCATATTTTTGTAAATTACAATATTAGAGGTGAATGAGAAATTTCTCTACATGAAGAGATAAGAGTAAGGGAGTCAAGGGAGTTAAGGTGAAAAATACACTACAGAAATAAAGCAAGTTATTGCCACAGCTGACTACCAGAAAAGTAAATTTTCCTTGCTCAGTTTCCACATCTTTTCCATACTCACAGTTCTTTAATAGGGCACATAAATCCAAAACAGCATAGCATTTGCATTTTTAATCCCACATAATTAATGAGCACTTTTCCCTCTTACTTCAATCAGAACCCCCATATAGGAAAATATAAGGCAATTGATGCCATATGTCCCTCTGAATTGTTATTCCAGATGTATTCCTTGGAGTCACAAAATTAAAGTTCCTGTTTCCTTGAAAAATAACACATTCCTAAAAACTCAAATGAAGTAATTTTGAGTATAAAGTAGTTTATTAATATGATTCATTTTTTTGGTAATGTTCATTTCCTTCAGCATTTTGTCCTGTAACCTAAGTACAAAATAAAGGAACAATTTACTTATAACATATTGAATTGCCAAGAAGCACAAATGCATTTACCTTTATCTTTTAGCTTAAGATTTCTCTGGCTAGAATGGTTAACTAACACTTAAGCATTTGAGAACTAATGTTTAAGTTTTCATTTCCATTAGCAGAGAATAACTTCACCCATAGTCTGAAGCAGTGGGATTTGATCAGAATCCTTGCTTTTAAAATACTGCAATATTTCATTATCTTTTTCTTTAGCCTTGTAACAAAGAAAGAAATAAAAATGCACTGGTTTTGTGGGAATATTTGCTTAACTGAAGGTTAACTGTGCTTTAAGTACTGCAAACAGAAAATCAGAAGTGGGGAAGGGAATTGCAGCAATAGCTTTCCCACACTGCCCTGCCAACAACCTCAACCTTGTTGAGCCATTTTCTCTAAGGGCTAGAAGTAATTAAGTTTCATTGCTAAATCAGTCTTGAGGCTGTCTTGAGCAGAAAAATCACTTATGCTTAATTGCATGTGGTGATGTGGTGAGCAGTCCATTAGTCAGACTGCAGATACCAGTTTACTTTTTGCAGCTCTGCAGGATACTTATAAATGAAAGGTCATTATTTTATCCAAGCAGTCACTTGTATAATACATATTTCCTAGAGAAAACACTGTACTTCAAAAAAGGTTCATATTTGAGTTTTTGCTACCTAGTTCTACTAAATATTATTTTGAGGATTGTTGGGTTTAAAAGCTTGAGTTTCTGAAACTTAAGAACAATAAAACTAAATATTGACTCTACCATAATAAAAATATATGTAATAATTATAATTTTATCAATTATAATACAAATATTTTTAAAACAGTATATTTAAAAAACAAAACTGCCCATAATTTTTAATATAGGAAGATAAATATGTAACATAAATAATATGTATAGTCACACACATCTGAACACATGCACATGGCCTGAGGAACGTTCTCCATGACCACGAAACTCTACAGACTCTTTGCTAATCAGAACCATACATTTTTCACCTGATTCCATCAACCAAGAATTAGTTTCCATAAAATTGTAGCTGCCAGGAACAGATTGGTCTCATGATTCAGAGTGGGAGAATTGTTCCAGCAGTTCATACACTCAATCATTCCTGCTGCTGGCAGACCAGATTTTCACCCATCACAATCACCTTGCACTGAGATATCAGTCAAGAAAGACAATATAATCTTTCCTAAGTGATTAAATATTGTAAAAATATTAAAATAGGTTATTACAATGAAACAGTGCAGACTATTACTACAAAAATCTAGCAGTGTTAATTTCCATTAATATCCACTATTCCTGATTCTTGAGTATCGACTCCTGAACAGCAAGCAACAGTATTTGATCTTGCCCATAACAATAACTTCCTTAACAACCATAAAGGTATCTAAATATCTCAGGCTAGATGATTCTCCTGCTCTCATGCTGTTATTTAGGAACAGGGATGGTCTCACAGAGCAAATGCATAGAAGTTTTTTAAAAGAAGGAAGAACACCTAAGATTTTTAAATTAGAAATCATTTCAGATCACTAGAGTGTAGGACCAATACTACAGAGTCCAAAAAAGCCAGCTGTGCTCACCCAGTAAGGATCACAACCTGTCATGTGATGGAAATGATCCAGAGTCTCTTCCCCCTGCCACCAAATAATGTCACACTATTGAAAAACTACACCCTGGTTTGGGTTCCCAATCCTAGCAGACAAATTCCCTATCAACAGTATTTTCCCACATCTTCAAATTTTGTAAAGAACAATAAAACCCTTAGCCTTTATAAGCAGGAACTGCTTACCCTAGGTATTGTAATTTGATTTTTCTACAGCTTAAGAGAAATGTATTTAAATTTTATCTTTTATATAATATTAATCACACATATGCCTAATAAAAGTAGGATTATTCTAGTTTTATACCTACAGGAAAATGTTTGAAAATTCAGGTCTTTAAGCACAGAGTAGCATGCAGAATCACAGCGCTATTGTTTAGGTGGGTATGGAATGGAAAAAGCTTTCTCACTGACTATAAGCACATTAATCTTTTTTTCAGAAACCCAAAAAAAGACATTTCTAACTGCATTTTGATTTATTCAATCTGTTAACACACAGGACAATTAAAAGTTACCAAATATGACTATTATTTCTTGTTTCAACAATACTTTACTAAGTATAACACATGGACAAGAAGCATAAAATAACTCGAATTGAATAAGAACACTGTTTTACAAAAGGAATGTTATATTTAATTAGCTGAAAATCATTGAATGTAAGTAACATTTACACTAAAATTAAGACACTCATCCTTCAAAGTGGCTGGAGAAGCAAATGTTGCATGGAGACTTCATGGCAACCATCCTGCATCTGAAGGGGGCCTATAGGGAAGCCAAGAGGGGTTTCTTCACCAGGCACTGTAGTGATAGGATAAGGGGGAGTGGCTTCAAACTGAGAGAACATTTGGATAAGATGTTAGAAAGAAATTCTTTACTGTGAGGGTGGTGAGCACTGGCACAGGCTGCCCAGAGAAGCTGTGGATGCCCCATCCCTGGAACTGTTCAAGGCCAGGCTGGATGGGGCTTTGAGCAAGCTGGTCAGTGAAAGGCATCCCTGTCCATGATGGGGGGGAGATGGAATTAGATGTTCCTCAAGGTCCCTTCCAACCCAAACCATTCTATATTCTGTGACTATACATACAGCAGTAATTTAGTTGACATGCATATATTCACACTGCAAAGTGTTACTGAAAATGGTGGACATTCAGACACTGGCTAATTCTTCCAACAATTTGCACAAAAACTAAGGATTAGTTACATGTATGCTTTAGTAACACTCAGCATTGAGTGTTACTAAGGGAATGTGAACAAATTCTTAGTTTTGTCAGGTTAAGTATCTTCTTACAGCTGTCTATTTCTTCAACTCTATGAACGAATTAACATACAGCAGTATGGACACCACCAAAGTGAGAAAGAAGCATTATTCAAGCACCAAACTCCCGTAGCATCTACTCTGCCTTTCCTCGTGTATAGGAGTAAAAATCTCCCTGCACATGTTCTTTTCTCTTGCAGAACAATGGAGTTGCAGGGGGCAATTTTGGGGACAGGTTTTAAGTATAAAGCAAAATGACAGCTTCATTCCAAGGCCATGACATAGAAGACTAAAAAAAACTAGATTGGGAGCTAAATACATTTCCTTACATTTAGCTTTGTTGCCATAATTTTTTTATTGTCTACTTTTACCATGCACTAGCTGCTTTGCTGATGCAAGACAGTAAGAAATCTGAAATACACAGGCTAAGTACTAAGGAAGGAAAAAAAAAGAGAATTCTTTAAAATACCTAATTCCCTTCTTACTTTACTCCCTGACAATACTTTCTTGGTGAACACACCTGGCAAATACCTCTGGGCATACTTTAATTTACTTTTCAGCCTTGTGTTTCACTTCATTAAGGGAACTTAAGACTATTCTAAGATAAATACATACCATGAGTTTGAACTAAAGAAAATTACAATAATAATAATGCCCAGCATGATATGCTAAATGCTTGAAGAATTAAATTCTATTGTTCCACTCCATGAAAAACAGACAGACTATATTTTCCATACACTTAAAAGAAAACTACAAAGCATGAGTTACATAGATATTATTTCACTTCTGTTTTGAAATTCAAGTTGTCACAGTTTTCAAACTTGTGTGTTGCCTTTCTTCAGTGGTACCTCTCCATATTCTGAAATATAACCACTGAAATGTAACAACTCTCTTATTTACAGATATTTCTACCTTAAATTTACACCAGCCATGATTCCTACAGTGCATTAATTTTTCATATTCCCTAAAAAACTAATGCTATCACAAGACTTCAAAATTACTTAGAGCAGATCAATACTCTGTCAAGGCTCGAGATGATTTTTAGTAAGTAACAGATTATCTCTGGGCAAATGGTATTTTAAAAGAGCAGAAAAAGTTCTTCATATTCAACTATGGTTTTCCTTCCTCATCATGACTAAAAATTAATTAAAAACCCATAGACCACTTAAAATGGATAACCCTGGGCAAGCTAGACACATAATACCTTCACACAACTGAACACATGGCAGAAACAGCACTGGAACACTGTGCACTGGAACACCTCAAAGGCAATCTGCTGGTTTCCCTCCCCAGGGTTCAACTGCATTCTCAGCCTCTCTCTCTCTCTCTCTCCAATCAAGCTTTAGTTTTCACTGCATTTAATCAGAAGAATTATTTACTTTTGACTTACTTCCAGATAACATAGATAAGGTATGCCAGTCTTTGGCAATTAAATTACCTTTGAACTGCTACCCATTGTGACCTGCCAGAAGAATTTTCCAGATCCCAGTACTATTTTAAAATACTTCTGACACACATGCCCCAAACCAAAACCTTAAGCCAAAGGACTATAAAATAGTTCTATTCTTGTGGATACATTTTATCCATTTCTTCTTCTTTACAAGAAGTTATAAAAGACAGGCTCTATACTACTTCCGAAATAGATTTCACTAATGAGAAAGCTATAACTATGCATGCCAATAATTTGAGCTGTTAAGTGATGGTTCAGAACATTCTTATAGGATAACTTTAATTTTGAAATTTTTTGAACACATTTCCTTTGAAAAAGCTAAAAATTAAACATTATTTTCTTAGGACAGAGAGAAGGGGCTTTAGATGAACAGGCACTCAGACCTGCCTGCAACCAAACCCTTCATTTCAGTTTTGCAAATACCTTTCAAATATAAGGCGGTAATTTTATATGAGAAATTAATACTGAAACCTACTGGCACTTTGGATCTTACACAACATTCAGAAATACAATTTAGTTTAATTAAATTTACACCATTTTGCAATCTATTAAATTGAAAAAACACACATGTTTTCTGTATGCCAACAACCCTTAACCAGGACAGGAAAAACCCCAGAGGATAAAATTCAAGAGACTAACAATCCTTCATGTGGAGGAGATTATAATTTAATGAATACTTAGTTCCATGTCATCTTCACATTACACAACTAAATACGATGACAGGTGTCCTAATATCTCTTTTGAATCACTCCATTGGCAAAATCAAGACATTCCTCCTCATGAAAAAAGCCATCACAGACTCTGTTAATAATACAAAAGGTTCATGTCTATATGACTATAATCCACAGGCAAGTTTCCAGGAGACTACAGTGCACTCTGTTATGGCACAGTGGGCTGTGAAGAAAGAGGGCAAGGAAAACCTGAGCCGGCAGTGATGTCACTTCAACGATGTACCCTCCTGTCCAAGGTTCTTTCAGTACATCTGTGGAACAAAAAGCAGTGCTGCACGAAGGAGTGCTTCATATTGCTGTTCCCACTGTTATGGATTCATTTGTACAAATATTAAAGAAATCACATTTTAAAGACCCTTGCTGATCCACTTGTTCAATGTTTAGTTAAGTGTTGTATCACAACCACATCACTGTTATTAACTACGAACACAAATCCACAGAAATTACATTTTACACATATCTGGGCTAAATTCATAAAACTTTGCAATTCACATTACTGAATTTACAGAAAACACACAGAATGGTGAAATCGCTTAAAACTGCTTTAAACAAAAACTTGTCTTCTTCCAACAAAGTCCACTTTCAAGCACGGGTATGTACTGCCACAGCAATGCAAACAGTTGCATGTATTGCACTGTAAAGCAGTAAGCCATTTTAGGCTAGAAAAGCTTACATTTTTATGCTAACAGCCACAAAGGTCATGCATGTCTGGTATCAGTTCTGGCTCTCTGGGAATCATAACTCTACCATTAGACCTGTTGGCTGTTAGCCTATGTATTTCATGCATTTTTTCCATTAAGCCTTCCACCCTCTCAGTTTATCCCCCTGCTCCTTCTCTGTGTGGATCCATTTCCCTCATCTACAGGGCCTGAGACCATCAATGTCCTGTGAGCTCATTGTCCTCACCAGATCTCTCCTTCCTGTTCAGCACCTCCACAAGATATCCACAGCCTACATGACACTGGTTCTGGTGTATCATTGGCACAACGTGAATAAAATTGGTCATTTCCAGTAAAATTCTGGAAGTTCTCTCTGTGTGTAGTCACCAAACTGATCTCAGCTTGTGCCAAATGTATTCCATCCTGCTGCCATGCACTCAGTAACTCCTCACAGCCCATTGCTGCCAACCCTTACTCCTCCTTACAGCTTTCCCTTGGGGACTCGGCACACAGCAGTAGAGGCTTCAGGAACGCAGCACTGGAAAGCAGAAAAAGTCACCTCTGAAGCAGGAGCCTCCTTGTATTCCTCTTGTCACTCATTTGCTGCTCGTTTCCTCAACCCCATCACTGCTGCCCTATCAGCCAGCTCCACAGAGACAGCAGGCCTGTCTGCAGGAGACTGAACACTGAGAGGAACTGATGGCAGCAGACCTGAGCCTCTTGCATGAGGACCAGAGCAGAAGAGAGAGCTGGAGAGGCTCTCTAGGTGGTGCCAGGTCAGGGCTCCCCAAACGCACGGCTCTCAGCCTTGTGTCATTAATGAAATGCACATTAAGATTCCCAGAGAGAAGCACAGCCATGGGATTTGGTGTGATCACATCTGCTCCCACAATTTTTGGATCATTTAGACATCAGCTAGAAGTGGTAATAGAAATGAATAGAGGTCTGCCTCGTGCACCACCCCAACAAAATAACTGATAGGAATATCTAATTAACACAGACAATAACATACTAAATCCTGAGAATGAATTACTTCTGGGTTTGATTCCCTCCCACAGATGCTACTACATTTAAACCCACCCAGGAGCAAAATAACTGCTGAGAAGATTCTTCAGGAACCTCTATGATTAATATTCCATAGTTAAATAATTTTTGGCACTATGCACCCAATTTTGATAATTAGTTTTGGCAGCATAATTATACAAACTCTTAACAGTGATTTTATAAACCACATGCAAAAGTAGAAAGACCAAACCTATACATCCTCATTTTTTAATTTCTTCAAGGAAAATAAATTAAAAACATAAAAATTCTATATGCAAAAAGACCTGATACGGCCAAATGAATGAGGAAATATTGAAAGGAGAAATAAAAGGGACTGCCAACTTATAAATCCACCTGGTGATGACAACTGGATCATAATGCACAGCTTTAAACGCATACTGTGCTGCCTGTAGAAGAAACGTTTGCACAATAATCTGTTCAGTGGTACAGAAAGAATAATGCCATTTTTTTATTAATTTAAAACAAACAGGTATGACTTTTGCTTTCTAGCAGTGAACAGTTTTACCCTCTCTCAAATTTTAAATGGTGTTACATTTTTAAGTGCTCATGTGAAAGTTGAACAGCACTTTTGCACATTTGGATTGCTGCCTCCGTATTTTGAAATTTCCATTTAAAAAGTTTCTCTGTTTTGTTTTTCACTGCCAAATTCACACTTCTCAAACGGAATACAGTCAACTTTAGTTCAACTTTTTTTCTGGCTTCCTTTCTACTAATGTGTGCAAACAACCAGCAACTTCTTGGAAGAGCAAAAAAAATTTTAGTATGACTTGATAATTACATGTTTCTTCTGGAAAAATTAGCTTCATTTGAATAATGTAATTTCTCATTTTCAGACCAAGTGAATTATAATTACAATGGAATTCAATGAAAATATCTCTCTTGAGAGAAAACATTTTCTGCTGCATAAAGTCCAGTAAAATACAAGAGAGAAAAAAGGTATTTTCTTGTTTTTCCCACTGCCTTCTTACACAAAAAGTCAATTCTGGACCATTATTACATGTTTTATCTATAAATTATCTAGCTTAGTCTTAGCTGCATTGCCACTGAGGCCCCAGGAATACCTCAGAAAAAGTCACAGGACACCATACACCAACACGAAGCTGACTTTCTTACACTTCTTTTCTTGCTAACCATGGTAACATCTTCTTACCACTTATGTTACTGCTTCTCCTCTGCTTCTCTCTAGCCTTTGAGGTGGTTTTATGGATAAAAAAATGAGAAGGAATACCTGAAGAAAAAATTTTCATTTTTTCTACCTTATCAGTGAGCTAAACTGGCTCAACAGAAGATGTATCAGATTCAGAAATCACTAATATTATTCACAACAGACATCATTACATCTGTAGTTGTCCCAGTATTTTGGATTGCAAACAGTACAATTAGTTACTCTTTAAGAAAACCAATAATTTTCTTTTTCTATAATTCACATCACTGACTGGGTAACTACATTAATCTTTTGGGCAACCTGGTCTTTAAAACATAGAAAATTAAGAACCCCTCACTGGAAAAAAAAACAAACCTAATCAGGGCATTTGGAAAGGATGCACACATTAGGTAACTAGCACTTCTGGAAATGGCATTACATTCTTCTGTAGAAAATAGCAATACACAAAATTCAGAGAGGACCCATATATTCAGAAAAGCTAAAACTCCAGACAGTGGCAGGACATGATATCTCAGGTACATCTTCAGACACTAATCAGAGATACATTATTTTGTCACAAAAAAGAGACTAAGGCAACCTCATCAGCATAAGGAACATTTTACAGCACAGCTGGGACTCCAGGGTCAGTGTAGGTCAAGACTCCAGACTGAACACTGTCTCTCTGATAAGAACTTTTTGCAAACTTAGTAGGATTTGATCAAAACAATATTACCATGAAAAGACACTGAGATTTCTTACACTGAAAACCCCCACACACTCTAGCATCCAGCTGTGGCAATGCCCAGACCATCCTTCACTTCCAGTGACATGACTGACTGAAGTATTTCATTTTTTAAATTAAATTCAACTTAAGTATAAATGGCACCAACTCATATTGGAGATATTCAATCATCAATGTTCAAAAGCATGTTTACCAGATATAAAACTGTACAAAGAAGGAAAAAAAAAGTTCACCACAAACAGAAGTGTGTATGACCAACATAAAATTCAAAAACATTTATCCTCTCTGGAATAATTGATGCGTTAACACTTTGTATATTACATGAAGTTACTATTTCTCAAAAGGAACAAAGGATGAAGTAACCCCTCCACAGCTATCCAGTAACAAATATTGACCTTCTGTGAATTTCTCTAGTTTTGACCATCTTTAAGAGAGAAAATTCAGTGAAAAACTGGAACCCAACACTTGGCAAAGCAGCTGAAAGGCTCTCTTGAGTCACTTCTATCATATGGCTAAGTAATGATTGAAGCAAAGAGAAGCATAGAGCATTCTTTCAAAAATACTTCATTTCTGACTGGGCAGTATTTATGTTCCTGTTCTCCATTAAAACAATACTGGAATGTAGGTCTACAAGTTATATGTAGTCCAGCTCTCTCCACTTACCTAAAGACAGTATGACTTCCAGGAATTTATAAAACACTATATTAATAAAGCATTACATCACACATAAATAAGAAACAAAAAAATAGATATATTCAGCCTTACTTCTCCATGTCTTAAAGGTGTGATAGCTCCTCTTGCTACTGCCATTCGGAACAATGTTTCTGTGGCCTGCATCAACAAACACACGGACAAATTAGTCATTAAAAAACAGCTTATGACAGTTTGTTTCAACTTGTTATAACATTTTTTATATTTTCTGCTACCTATTTTTTTTTTTCTGCTAGCACCTATTTTACAATTGAATTGCTCCAGTAATTCCTTTAGAACAACCTGCACAGTTTAGGGAAGGTGAGACATATTGAGCGTTTTGGTCTCAGCCTAGGTAACAGTACATGATCCCTCAGGCAACATCCCAGCTGTTCCAGAAAACTCTTTGAGCAGGTCAGAGATGCTCAGCCTCAGACAATTGTCCTCCAGAAGCTGTAAAGTACAAGTGGGGTACTGTGGAAAAAACAACCATATGGTATTTCATGACTCATGAAACTTAATTTCAAAATTGCTGTTTAATTATATACATTTAAACTGACCAATGAGTATGAAAAAATAATAAGATGCAGTGCTATTCCTAAAAGTCCCTCTTAACTCTCAGTAATGGTGAGATTATAAAACACAACATTGTAATGAGCAAATGGCAGGGAATACAAATTTGGGGAAATCTCCTGTCTTTAATTAGGTTGAATACCTTTCTGTGTTCATTGCCCCTCCTTTCCTTAATCCAGTGAGACAATTAAAACATACCTCTGATACAGATATAGGTTACTGGCTTAATAGGTATAGAACCTATAATAGGTTCTGTACCACCTATCTTTGTACAAGCTGGTTGGAAAAAAGCATGAAAAAAATCTGCAAGTTAAATAAATTCATGGATTGGCACAACAGCATACACATGAACAGATTTGTTTTAAAAACTTGTTTCCATAGCAAACAGTGAAGGTGGTTTCAATTTCAACTGCAAAAAACCATGGTTTCAATATCTGGTTCTAATTAAAAAAATACCCTGACATTTAAGGATCTGTTTTAAGGGGTAGTTAGCAGTTTGTTCGGGGAAAAAAAAAAAACAACAACAACAACCACATTTAGAAAGTTTATAAATAAAAGCAGTTTGTAGTAGCTGATCATCTTCCCAAACAGTGATTTGTAAAAAAGCATCTCAGTGTTGCCATGCTCACACAACTTGCTGGGTTCCCACTAACGCTACCTTAAGACAGCTGTGTCTCAATAAATATGGTATCAAAGACCTCTCTTGAGATTAATTCCTCAGTCTTCCAAGAGACAGATTAAGTGAGGTTTACTCCTTCCTACATAATTTTCTGCAGAAAATAACGTAATAAAAGATATTTTAATTACTTTATGTATTCCACACATACCTGTAAATGAATGTATACACTCCAGAACATTGGGTTGCAAAATCTATTACTTCATTTACACCCACAAGGATGCAGGGCAGTGCTCCACTGTGATTCTGCTTCTCAAACCTTTCTTCTCTGAGAGATGAAGTGAACCTCACACAGCCTTTTGTATTTCATGAAATTGGCTTCTTTCACCAATATTTTAAGGGATGTTTCAACCAAACTGAGCATTCTGTCAATACAGCTAAGCTGCTTTTGGTTTTTTTGAAAACCACTGGTGTATGTGACTTTCTGTTTACATCTACTAGTAAGAGATCTGTCTTAGTACACTTGTACTCACCTTGTTAATGCCAGATCTCAAAACCATTCAGAAACAAGGAAAAATCACAGCAATAGCAAATGCAACATCACAGATGCCTTCCAGTAGGCCACCTTTGGCTAAGAAGATTAGCCCTACAAACACAGCTTCCCACACAAACTGCGCAGTGGGGATGAGGCCACCTGTAGCCTTTGACTGGCAATGACAAGGCTGCAGAAAGCGCTATTGGGCGTTTCAGTGTGCAAAATCCAAGAGGGGCCTTAAAGAAGTTCATTTCAGAACAGTAATCAGCCCAAGCCTACTGTTGGTGTAAGCTTTAAGGTGAAGGTGGACACTAGCAGCAAATAGTTCAGGTCTGCATTCTTTTGACAAAGCAAACTAGCTATGAACATGTGGAGATTCAGTAAAGCAATGTCTTACAAGGTAGAAGAGCATGATGCAACCATTCAGAATATTTTAGCACCTTCACAGTGCTATAATGTCACAAAGACTAATGATAAAAGTAATCAGTTAGCAAAATTTTGCCAGTATTAAAATGTAAATTTATCTGTAACACTTCTGATTCTTTAAAGCTTCCACACTGTCTTCAATTTCTATCTTTTCCCTTCTGCCCTGCAAATGCAGAAACAAACAATCATACTGGACCATGTCCAAGGAAGTGTAGCAGCCCTGGGAAAGGGTCTGGAACACAAGTCTTATGAGGAGCAGCTGAAGGAGCTGGGGATGTTTAGTCTGGGGAAAAGAAGCTCAGAGAGGACCTTATCCCTCTCTGCAACTGCCTGAAAGATGGTTGAAACCAGGTGAGGGTCAGTCTCTTCTCCCAGGTAACAAGTGACAGGACAAGAAGAAATGGCCTCAAGTTACACTGGGGAAGAGGTTTAGATGGGATATTGGGAAAAGTTTCTTCCTGGAAAGGGTTGTAAAGCACTTGAACACAGGCCGCCATGGGAAGCATTTGAGTCACCATCCCTGGAGGTATTTAAAAGCATTTGGGAACATGGTTTAGTGGTGGACTTGGCAGTGCTGGGTCAATGGATGGACTCTATGACCTTAAAGGCTTTTTTCAACCTTAACAACTCCATGATTCTCTCTGATCCTGCTCAAGTTCCCTTGAACCAGCTTGTCTAAGCCCATTTTCAGCATCTCAGAGATTGGAGGTCTCACGACCTCTCTGATCAACATGTTTCAGCATTTCAAAACAACATTTTAAGTGACAAGCCCACAAAAAAAATGCAATTTACAGATGATCTGTAAATTCCTTCTGCTCTCCAAAGGAACACAGCCCAATTCCTCAAATTCTCTCTAAGTGGTGGAAATGCTTTGTGCCAGCCAAGTGGAAGGCTATCCTGCAGTTTCTAGCTGTGACAAGCCAAGACACAAGGAAATTCAAAAACACAGAACATCCTGCTGGCATTTGAGCTGCACATGTTGGACACGAAAGAATAAGCATAAGGGTGGAGAAAGTCAAAATATACATGGACATTATTTTTTTTTTAATGTTAGAGACAAACTTCATCATACTTAATGCTCCATAAAGTACAGAGGAAAAAAAAGCTGCATGAAGAACCACAACAGCAATATAAAAACAACAATATTCTTGCACACTTCATGTATTTTCTATTTATAATAATATCTTGCTGAGAGTAAAAGGATCCCTACAGGACACCAAATCTACTTTGACTAAAAATCCAGTTTATTGAACACATCTTGCCTGACATATCCTTGGTATGTAATTTCAAAATCTACCGAAGTTACCAGTATAATAATAGTCAATATTCATGCTGCAAAGTATTTGCACACAACTTGTTTTAACACTGACTAAATCTATTAAAGACATTTGAGTTGAAAGGATTTACTTTTAAGTAATGTGTTAAAAGATGCAAAGTATATTGAAATGGCAAGTTTATTTCACTGTATTAAATCTGCTAAAAGTAAGCAAATTATAGCTCTGTCACAAATCAAACTAGGCATAACTGTCCATTTAAGAAACTATACTATCCTCAAAGAAACTGCTGACTATGAATTTAGCTAATTTTTAATTGTTTTTCACTGACTATTACAATTTAACCGGATATTTTAGAAAGCTGTAAAAACTTGAGATTTATTTGCATTCAATTCACTGTGAATAAGCCTTCTACTCAGCCATGGGAGTCAGAGGTTCCTAAGAAAGCAAACTGTCAACACATGGTTTTAGTGATCTCAGTGTGAAATAAATGTGTTGCCAAGAGGATTGTTACTGAATCCTAAAATTGCTGCTCATTACAAAGAACACGCAGTGTGTTACAATACACTGAGGTGAAACGGCAGCCTGAGGTACGCTACGCTCTGCAACGCCGTGCAGGCTCTAAGGTCATCTCCTGACAAAGATGACCAACTGTTCCCACTCCAACAGAGCAGTTGCTTCTGATCAAATTCATTGCAAATGGGTTAAAAAAAAAAACAGAGAAATCACTTGTATGAACCAGAACTAAAGTGGAAGATAATTGTGCATTATTGATAGAAATGGTACGAAAAACAGAAACACCGCATTAGATTCCAGATGTCTTGAATTTTCTAGGTATGCTCAAAAATAAAATGGTCTCACATAATACCTCACCAGAATAGTTACTGTTTTACGGAAGCTAAAACTGGAAATGCAAGCAGTGAAGAGATTGATCACACAAGTTAATGAATTTAGAAATGCACACTTTTTAATCATCAGACAAATTTTGGCATTTCTTCTATATGTACATTAAAAAACCAAAAAAAAAATAGGAAAAAAAAACACTACTTGAATTAAAATTAAAATTATGCAAATTGTTTATAAGAATAAAAAAGGATGGAATACTACAAAAGACATTTTTTCTCTCCTATTAGGTTTGCTGATCTTGGATACAATAGCTAGCTGACAGCTCTAGCCTGTAAAATTTCTACTTCTTTGTGAAAAGCAAATTACATGAAGAAAGGGTTTTGACAGTCCATCCAAAATCATTAATAACAATCTTTCAACTTGATTATACATGAACTATTGTTAAAGCCCTTATTAGCTAACCATCACACAACTTTTGAAAACAAGGAGGAGTGCTAGATAAAAAAGATCTGGTGAGATTTAGAAGCAATAATTACTAGGAAAACACAGAAGTTTTTGATTTTTTTTCCTGAATTCTGTCCACAAAAAGTCAAATGTAAAGCAACTGTCTGCATTTAAACCTTACTTAAGATGACAGACTTAACCGAGGAGCTTAATTATTGTTACAACTTTTAATGAAATTACCACAGTACCAAAATAAAATGCATTGCCATTCTACATACTTTAGAGATTTAAAATATTTTATAAATATGTTAAAATACAATACTGAAGCTGAACTGAAGCTTTTAAAAAGACAGGTATGCAAATTCCCACTCTCTGAAAAACCATTAAAAGTTCAATTAACTCCATTGTACAGATGTGAACTCCATATGCCTCCATCTTTTACTTTGTTGAATTGTTGAATGACTCTGAATGTCTCTGCCTTCGTTACTAAACTACTGGAACCTTATTTGTACAATGCACAGATCAGCCTATATTTGGCATCAGTGAGACACAAGCTCTTTCCAGTCACCCATTAATAGATCAAATAATATCCTACCCTTACTTTCAATAGAAGTAACTTAACTGGGAACTCTCCAAAGACTAAACCTCATGATAAAGCATATTTTACAGAGTTTATGAAAGCCTTGTACCCATTTTCCAAAACATCTCTAATTTCTAATTTGTTTCCCAAATTCAGCTTTCAGAATTTGTTGCACCAAACACCCATCTTTGCATCTCATAATACCTGATATCCCTCTCCTCTGGTTACTTACTCAACACTTGTGCAAACAAAGCACACATCTGGCCATGTATCTTATAAGTACTATTGGAAATGTTCTTCTTTCCTAAATAATAAACATGTGCTGCTTCCCTAACTAGAGGTTTGGAGGGAGACATGCAAAACACATCACTAATACAGCATAAATAAATCAGTATTAAAACTAACAAGACTAACAGCAGAGTAACTTTTTTTGTCTTGCTTGTTCCTGAGAGCATTTGCAGATTTATCACGTAAACATAGGTTCAAATTTGAACACAGTTCAGTGTAACTTCTATTCCATTTACAAATTCCATTTGCTCACTGACCTGAATGTGCACTTTCAGGGTTAATAAACTACCTTATGAACCAATTTATCTCTACCCTCTACCTAACTAACTAAACTATCCTGATCTTCCTCCCTGCTGCAGCCTGCTCAGGAACCTCAGCCTGTCCCTCAAGTGCTTTATAATTTAAAACTGCAGAACACACGCTCAACAAACGAACCAAGCATGGAAATAATCACATGATATGTGCTGCTAAGAGGATGAAATAAAAAACATTTGTATGTATTTATCTTAATCTGAAGCTAGTAGTTTGCAGTTGTGGTGTTTGTAACATTTGCCTAGATCATGATAATTGCTTTTTTTCTCCTGACTTCTCTTCTACCTGTTTCTTTTCCTTTCCTTCCTCCCAGCCCCCTCACAAAAAATGCTTGGTATTTACATTGGGATTCCTGGTCCCAGCCTGTAACTGACTTTCACCTTTTTCTAGTTTTCTCTGCACAAAGGATTGAAAGAGTTCAACATTGCAATTAACGAAGTATCAGGAAGCCAGGAAAAAAAAAAATCCAGCAGTATAATGCTCATGAACTGAATTACCCACAAACCAGGCCAGCAGCCAGCATGGGAAACTGAAGAAATAGGCCATTTAATCTCCCCTGCCTTGACAGAAATGCCAGAGAAAGGAGGTCCAAGCAGCCTGCCCCACCATCATCATAGAGCAGAGGTTTCTGCATCTGAGAAATGATCAGTGAAGCCAAATAAAACTTTCCTTTTTTCCAATCACACAGCAGAAGGACAGCAAACAGCTGCAAGCCAGGCTGCAGAAAGCACATGACAACTGTCAAACCTGGTTTTGATTAGTAATGCTGCCAGAGCAGAAAAGACAGTGGCCGATACACCAGTCTGGCCAGACCAGCAATATACAAGCACATTTGCTTGTACAGTCAGTGATCACCCCGGATTTAGGGGCAGCACAATCTTCAGATTTTCAGCTCCAAAACAGTGAGAAGGAGCACTCATAACGCACCATCTCCTTCTATCCCACTTGAAACTGATCCATGGAGAACTTTGCTGCTGCCTGGCCAAAGGCTGCTGAAGGAACAACATGCAGAAAGTAGTCATCAAGTTTTCAGGATAATTCAGGGCAACACTGCCCTGAATCCCGAGCTGCAATGAACTCCAACACTGTACAGAATTATTGAATGGTTTGGGTTGGGCAGGACCTCTAAAGACCATCTAGTCCAACTCCCTTGCCATGGGCAGGGACTCCCTCCACTGGACCAGGTTGCTCAAAGCCCCATTCAACCTGGTCTTAAACACTTCCATAGAATAGGGCAGCCACATCTTGGGACAAACTGTTCCAGTGCCTCATCACCCTCACAGCAAAGAATTTCTTTCTTGCATATCATCTAAACATGCCCTCTTTCAGTTTAAAACCATTGACCTCCATCCCATCACCACAGACACTTCTAAATGTTTGTCCCCATCCTTTTCTTAAGTCCGCTTCAAGTACCGAAAGGGTGCAGTGAAGTCTCCCTGGAATCTTCTCCAGGCTGAACAATCACGACTCTCCCAGTCTGCCTTCATAAGAGAGGTGCTCCAGCCCTCTCATCATCTTTGTAGACATGCTCAAACAGGTCCAAGTCCTTTTTATGTTGGGGACCCCATAGCTGGACACAGCACTCCAGGTAGAGTCTCATGAGAGCCAAGCAGAGGGCACAATTCCCTCCCTCACCCTGCTGCCCACACTGCTTTGGATGTAGCCAAGGATGAGGCTGTGAGTGCACATTGCCAGGTCATGTTGAGCTTCTCATCCACCAACAGCCCCAAGTTCTTCTCTCCAGGGTTGCTCTCAATCCATTCTCTGCTCAACCTGTATTTGAGCTTGGGCTTGCCCCAACCCAAGTACAGCATCTTACACTTGGCCTTGTTGATCATCCTACACTTATTTCTACATCTTTGCCCGTCCATCCATTTTGATTTTTTGCTGTGAGTTAGTAGCACCACACCCTCCTCATCTTAAAAGCACTGGTGAAAGAAACACAACGGAAGAGAAGACAGGGTGTGTGACAACACAACAGGCACCAGGATGTTCCTGTAGAATTCATTCCCAAGCTATTTTAAGTAACTGAATCCAAATTCTTCTCCCACACAAGTTAAATAAGACTGAGGTGAGCTTTCATGGTCCACCTATAGCTCCTTAGTGTGTTATTGGGACAACAGAGAGCAAAATCAAAAGGTCCTTGATATCTCTTTTTCATTCTAACCCCTGAAAAATGGCAGATATTTAAACACCAGCAAGCTATTCCAGCCTTAGATCTTGTAACAGACATTCACTATGACCAGGAAATTAATGAGAGCTGCATATTTACACAGCTTTATTTCATATTATCCAAGCACATGTTCTGGAATTCCAGACTAATTTAAACAGTCAGTTACAATTCCTTTATCTGCCTTCATTGACCAGAATTTCTTGTTAGCATGAACTCTGAGTGGGTTCAATTCAGTACTTCAGTACATTCCCTACAAGTTTTACAAGATTTACATTTAATGTGTTTCACAACCAGTGCCCTTTTTCTTTAGGGGATTACCTCACCTTTTACATTTCCCACTGGTAGCAATTTTAAGTAGTAGTTCCCTGTATTTGCAAATGGAACAGAAATTTCTTTGTCTCATTTGGTTTGTTTCCATGTATTGTGATTTACTCACAGTGTTGCGTGCTAAACTAATATGAATACAATCCAAAAAACATTTTTAAATTAGTGATTAATCATGACCATGGTGTAAACAGTACAACAGATTACATCGACTTTGCATGGGACACTTAACTCACTTTCCAAACTTGTTGTTTAAACACATATATGTCACACAGTCTTTCAGAACTAATTAGAAACACAGGTTAACACTACTTCATTTTTGGGGCAGCTTATAAAAAAGTTTAACTGATGGTAGAGAAAAGCTAAATGGCTTTTGAGGAAGAATATGTCTGTTCTGGTGATGACCTAATAAAAAACTGTGATTTATCATATGCTCTTATCTATAAAACACTTAACTAAATCACAAACTGATTATGATTGAAATCACTTAATATAAAATAACCAGCAAGAAAATTCAAAAAGCCATATACCATATAGGGAATGGTAATTAATTACCATTAGTTAATTAGTGCTATCAATTAACTACCATTAGTAACGTAGTGCTCTGAATCATTTTTTAATCAACTTTTTTTCTTTTTAAGAGAGCTAAAAGTTTTAGGAGAGCTAATTGCTTGGAACAGTATTTTGAGAACTGGCGGAAACACTGGTCAAATGCTTCCTGTTCCCAAGAAAGTTGTTCTTATTTTGGCCATGAGTAACTAATAGAAACCCTCACTTATGGGCTGCACAACACTCAAGAGTTTGCAAGTGAAGCCATTTCAGACAAACTAAATAAGCAAGAATTCTTATTCCCAAGCATTTTTCCTCAAAATTGACAGGAAAAGAGTCCCTCCAGCATCTAAGAATCACTCCTCTCTGCCAAGCAGTGCAAAGCCCATAGCAAAGCATGCATGCATGCTATTTTCTCTTTTTAAGAAAAGCAGGAAACTTTTATCACAAGACTAATCTCAGGAGGAAGCCACACTTCTCCTTCACATACACCATCAGAAGAGCCATGTCTACTTTCAACATTCAGGCTGTTGACAGAAGCCATGGTGCAGCTGTACTCCACAAGCCCTGCTGCATTACGCACATGTACAACAGCGAAAAGTAGTAAAATCTGTCAAATCTGCTCGAACAAAATGCATGAGAACTCACCACCTCTAATTTTGTAGCTAAAGAATTCTAAACCTACAAATCTGAAGGATTTACCCATAAGTCTAAAACACTTCCCTTCTGTTTCTCTGTCATCCCAGATGGATACTTCTCCTTCTTGCTCTTGACTGTTTTCCACAAAGGGAAGGCAGCTGCCCTGACCCTGCAGTGGATGAATTACTGCATCCAGCCCAGCCACATGACCAGAGCACAAGCAGCAAATGTCAAAGCAGAAGAAAGCACCTCTAGCAAGCTGAACTAGTAAAATGCCCTTAAAAATCAAGGCATGAGCCAGACTCGGACTCAAGCCACCTGAAATGAAGTTGGCTACGACCTCCATATCCTGACACACCTTAGATCCAGAGAGGCTTTCAGTCAGAACTACTCGAGAACACTGCAGGCACCAAAATTATTGCAGTGAATTGACTTCAATACGATGGAATATTCTTGCCTGGTGTATAATAATTTGGTAATTGCTGCCAACTAATTTTGTCAACCTAACAATAATGGTTTTGTATCGGGAAAATAGTGTAGCCTACTCTAACTCAAGAAATATGGGACTTGATTTCTATTTTCATGTGTGGGTTATCTCAGGGGATATATGACTCTCATCAAAATTCAAATGGTTGCTATAGACAGTGGTAAAAGAAGGAAATGAAGCTACATGGCAATCAGTGCCAGGTCTGTAAAACCCCTCTCCTCTTTCTCTAAAACTTGGGAGGCAAATCACAAGGAAACACAACAAGATTACTGGTAAAACAAGTAGAGTGCAGAAAGGAGGGCCAGATTCTAGCTTTTGTTTTTCTTATCTGACATCAAGCAGGACAACTGAAACACAAAGGATTCCTTTGTAAACAAGTAGCATGGTCTTCTTTCCCGAGGGTGGGAGACTCTCAAACAAGAGATCCTAAAAATCTGCTCCTGATGGTACTACCAATTCCTCATCCAAAAGAGGAGTAATACTTTTCATTTACCTCCCAAAAGTCATAAAGAATATTCACTTAGTTATTTCCATACACTGCCTTGAGAACATACAGAACAATTACAATTCCAATGTGATAAAAAACTTAACCAAAGAAATTTGGAAGTAGTCAAGGACAAATGCCTAAGTTTTCTAACACTGAATCACACCAAGTTACTGAATAGTTTTTGAACACAATCCAAATAAATAATTCTATGATTCTACTTCTCCTGCAAAAAATGGTTACTATATTTATCACTCAGAGTTCACTCATGAGAATAAATTTTAAGAGATTGTGAAGTACTTAGAGACTGCAGGTAAGGACAGTAAGAGAAAAGCCACTGGAGGAACCTGTACCTTATGGAAGTTTTGGACACACCAATAGTTAGTTATGAAACTGATCAGCTGCTAATCTACAAGACATCTATAATCTCTTATTGGGAATGAGCAAGTTTCCCAAGGAAAAGACAGTGACTGCACAGCTAAAGGCTACTGATTCAGATCCCAGGAGACACTATTAGTACATCTACTGCTAGATTTACTAAATCAGAAATTGCAGCAGGGCCTAAGTCCAAGTGATGTAAGGATGTATCACACCATTGGGAAGGTAATGAGGAGATGGCCTAAAGTTCAATTCAAATATAGCTCAGAGTCTTGCTTCCACCCTCAGGGACAGACAAACAGAATCTCTTCACCAGACCAGTTTATTCACACTACATTTACCTGTTCTCTTAATTTAAAACATGCAATGAACTCAACAAAATTATAGAGAGTTTAAGATTTACAGCACTTTAACCAAGTTCAAAACAACAAGAAAGAAGATCTTTGACAGGGAACAAAATGTACAGTTATTCCTGGCAAGATTCAATGGTACCAAATACATGTAGTGGGTCTGTTCCATAAACTGCACTGGATTGCACAGACAGGTTTATTTAACCACTCTGTACATCAGCACAGCCAAATAATAGCTCATACTTCTTAAGGAAAAAGTACATAAATTACAACAAGTAGACCATTACAGAACAAGGAATTGTCTAAGGAATATAGCAACACTGAAAACAATTTAGAAACCACAGCAGACAATCAAGTGAGCCTAAAACACACAGTGCTCCCCATCAAATGAGTAAATTATTCCTGATAAGTGCAAAAATGTCAAACAAGAACATAAATCAGAAGCTTTCAGTTGGACTCACTCTTCAGAAGGTTTTCAGAATATGGCTGAAAAAAGGATGCCTCTGTTTTGCAAACAGAGTAGCTAGCACCATGATAGGTTTAAGTACCATATGTCAGGTCAGGTCTTCACTACAAGTTTTTCCCTCTCATCTATCAGATGTTTAAGGTCTCACCTCTTCACTGACAGAATATACAGGGGAAAAAAAAACCTGATGCTAAAATGGATGGGCTTCATTGGCCCTTAAAGAACTTGCATAATCAAAACACCAGAAAAACTGTCAGCATGAACTGTCAACAGTAAGATGCTCCTCCAAGACATCTCTGTTCCACGCTTCATGCTCACACAAGTATCTATACAGAAACACTTTCCGACAGCAGCCAACTCCTTCACTCAGTAGAAAAAGAGAAGGATGAATTACCACTTTAGAAAAGCCTACAAGTAAAACAGCTTCAACTAAAGCAGTGAGGGTGGATTTGTTTTTCCAAACACATGTCTTACCAAAGCAATTAGCCAACACTCATCTGTCTTAAGTCTGGATGTAAATGCCCAGTAGCTGTTCAAAAATAAGTTACCAAACAGAAGTGTCCAAAAAAGGCTAATGTGAAAGGTTTGTCATCAAGCAGGAAGAGGGCTGTCATCAAACTAGCCAGTAAATCATAATGACTAGCACAGGCTACAAGGAAATCATATTCCAAAAATTGATCCATATAATTGAGCCTTCATAACTAATAAAGACTCTGTTAAAGACTCTCTGTGGAAGAATAATTTAAAATAAAATATAAAAAGGCACATCCTTTTTTAGGGGGGAAGTATGTATGCATGTGTATGTAGAAAGGGCTAAAGGGCCATTCTCAATCCTTTCCTATAAACCAAGGTCTCATTTCCAGAATATACTACAGATAGAGTTGCAGAGCAACACATGGTCATAAACAGCCAGACCCCATTACAGCTTCCAAAATGCAAGTGCCACAGAAACATGGAGAAGTGACTTGGGATTAGGCTTCAGAAATTGCTGGAGTCTCTGTGGCTGGCACCCACAGAGCCAGAAAGGCAGAATGAATGGATCCCTCAGTGGTTTGTAGTAATTAGGCACATTTCTGAAACTGGTGCTGCGATTGCCTCGTCTGCACTAATTGAGCACAATGCAAAGCAGTGCTCTGAAATGCCAAATGGCACATTTAACAACCTTATAAAGGAGCCAGGAGTACAGATTCCTTCTTTTTTTCCTTAATATGAAAAAAAAGCACTGGCCTAACTTGTTGCTGCACAATACAGAGAGCTGGAAAATGCCCAAAATTGCTCTGTAAGAGTTGTTTTATTAGCTTGAGACTGTTAATAAATATATTGTAAATGAACTTATACTTGCTTGGGTGAACATAAAGAAAGAATTGTATCACTGTTCTTACAATGTTAGCAATTTACTCTAGTTTTTCACTTTTTTTTATCCTAGTTACACTGTTTCTATACTAGTTTACCTTAGCAACTGACATTTATTTGGGCCATAAATTACCCTAATGCAGTTTAGTGCTCTTTCATAAATTTTACTAACACAACACTTACAGAACATAGACTTGTATTAATTAAACCCATGCCTACACAAATCAAACATTTCCTTTTAACGTTTTTACTTACTGCTAATTCTGGAAAACGTACAAAAGGACAAAGGCTTTCTCTTCTCTTTCACCAGGTGTGAATATACATACACATAAATGTACATATAAAATGTGGGAGTTTGAATGTGTATCTTGTTACCAGTGTGTCACAGCTGATAGCTGACAATCTCTGAGAAGAAAAAGGCTATCTTCCAAGAACTTGGCATACTGAGCTACAAATTTGATCCTTTCATTAAGAGAAACTTAATTAACTTAGCAATTTCCACTTTTGACTTTACTACTGCAAGACTCCCATTACTTGTCAGAAACAGCTTTAGCAATTTCAAACCCTAACTGTTAAAAGTCTTTTAAGATTAACACTTCAGTCCAGTAATAGAAGTTTAAGAAATTTGAAAAAAGGTTTGTTTCCTATAGGAACAAAAAAACATTTGAGGTACATATTGATAAGACAGGAACTGTAAATATTAAGGTAATTTTGGTTTTGTAATGCTTTTTATGCCCAAGTTTAGCTTTAAAATGGAAAAAAATAAAGCTTCTGTTATGCAATATCTGCATATGAATATTCAATCAATATTCTGAATAACTACAGCAGCAGAGCACACTACAGTACAGGAAGACACATGACATATATATGACAACATGTAATACACACTTAAGATGCCACTTAGCCACATTTGTCTTCTATTTGCCAATATTTGAAAATATGATGTATTTTCTGCAGAAAATACATCATACTAAATCAAAAGCAGAACAATCTGAGGCGCTGCACACCCTATCCTGGGCTCCTGCTTCCCTCAGGCAAAGCCCCTGGGCTCCCAACACATGGAACTTGAGGTGAGCAGCAAAACAATCCCCCACTGACATACCCAGGAGCTCACAGAATGTCTACAACCACAAAGCACTCAGACAGACTGCCCTGTGTAAGGCAGCATCTGCTCTACTGGAAGCAGAGCATGAAGCCCCAGGTTTTGTGTTCAGCCTGCTCTGGTCACTCACTCACTACAAGAGTAAGGGCAGGTCTGTGTGCCCCCAGCTGCACACACACACCCCCAATCCCACCCCAGACAGCAGGAAGCATTGCTCCCAGGCACACAGAAACTCTACACAGGCATTTAATCCAACATGACATATTTGTGAACAATTTAAGCTAACACAGCAGCACTTACGCCACAGTAAAACCTTAGAGATACGATAAATAATTTACAAGAGCAGTGCAGTCACCACCAGTGTTTGTTTTCTCAGTGGTCTTTATTAAACCAAATCACTGGGATTAAAGCTACTACAACAAAAACCGGAGTCAGACATGAGTGGGTTGACAACTCTTCTGTTTGTTCAAGCCTCCTTACCAAGAAGACTCAAGTTAAATATGACCAGAAATAAATTTGTCACAATACAATTTTAATTCTCAAATATCTGGAACCAATTAACTTTGGGAAAGTTTCAAAAGGGCCACCCAGTGATATACACAAAATCATTTGTGTCTGCTGTCTTGTTTGTGATAATTTCTTTTATTGCTACCTCAGTTTCAGATGTCAGAGTAATGACTTCCACATTCCGATAAAAATGTGAATTGAATCCATATGGAAAAGATGCTGAAGCCCATCAAAATCGCAAGAGTTCCCTTATTTCTAAGTTTTTCTACAAAGAATTTTATAAAGCCTAACATTTTGACCATTCTCAATCAAAACCAGGAAATTTCTAATATTCTCAAAGAATCAGATATGTCTTTCTGCGACATAACTGTTACTTAAGGGAAAGGTTAATGTAATCTATTTTACTTAAAAGTCTTCAGCTAAAATTAGCATGTAACCCTTCAAAAGATACAGCAGCCCTAATTGCCAAATGATTCCATTTCCTGTTAAAATTATTTAGGAAATACACATTATTATGATTATTTAATGTTCCACACATTCAGATATTTACATCAAAGATCCTATATACAGCATATTTATCTTCCCACTGAAAAATAACCTGAGGAAATTGCCAAGACTCAAAAGAAGACTGTAAAAGAAGCTATCTCCTCCTTCTTGAGTCACAAAGTCAATGTCTTTCCATCCTTCCAGCTTGAAGAAAGAAATACCTCACCACTCCTCTAGGAGTTTGTTTCTCCTAGCTAACAGAGAATGAACAGCTACAGGCAGAACTCATATACACAGTTCTCTAAAACCATCCAGTATTTCTTTTGTGTTTCTTTTTGAAAAATATCGCTTCTGCCCATATTTTCTATGACAATTAAAGAGTGCAAGTGCTTTTAAAGTAGCGAGGAGGGAAGGGGAAGAGATCTGCATTATCTGACAAGGTCAAGCAAAACTATGGAATCAGTGTTACAGCAGTCTTCCTAACCACGCAGCTAAAAGCTCCCCCCCGTCCGTCCATTGGAATAGAGACTCCCACATGTGTCAGGGACACAAGCTCAGCTGAAAAGAGCTCTCTCCCCATCTGTATACACTAACAGAGCATTTAGTAAGATACATCCACCCAAGCACACACCATGTCTGAGTAACCAGGGGCTAACAACACACGCTGTTTGTCCAGGGATTCCACCACTAACACTCTGAAGTGCAAAACGCCATGAGCCTTCCCTGCATTTTCATTAGCACCTGTTTTGCCTGAATTTTTTTACATAAGGTAAGAAGAATTAAGAATTAGGCCTAGAAAGAAAATCCTGCTTATGTACGCTCAATAAATTATTCCATGGACAGCTAGGAGAATGAAAAATAAATACACAGTTAAGAGCCTAAACACCAAGAGGCAATGGGAAGGGGAGGGATGTGCTTCAGGAAGCTCTGAATAGGACTCCTAGAGGTCCAGCAGGTCACCCCACTAACTGTGGAAATCGTTCCCCAGCTTTACACAGATGCCAAAATGCCTTCCTGCTGTTGGAACTGAACTGGCCTGAGGAGGTGCAAGACTTGCCTCACCAGATGTAGGTGTACAAAGCCTTTGAATTCCCACTCCACAGGCCAAAGGAGAAATATCTGCATTAGATCCCACAGCACAGGTACACAAAGAGATCCACAGCATAGCTAGCACAATTCCTGGTTTGAAAAACCACCAGCAAAAAGTGCCTGAAAAATACCTTCCCTGCCATACAGTGAAGGAAATTCCAGGGCACAGCTGCCAAAACAACATACAGGATTGCCACATGTGATTGCCCTAATGAATTAGTTTTCCCACAATTTCTCCTGCAGCCCACAAGAAAGCTTTTGGCTTTCTAATTGTCTCGTGTAGCTTCGCATCTGTGTGCATCAGTTTGTTTTGAACTGCTAACAGTTTTCTTTGGCATCCCTTCATTCCCATATTACAAGTAAATAATTCATCACCATTCCCCCTCTCCATACAAACACTATTTTACATTTCTTGTCTCCTACTCATTCTCCCCCAGGGCTAAGTTTACTGAACTTAGCTCCTCCACTTACACATGTTCTTCAACACCTTTGCATCTTTATTTTTCCACAAGGTACTTTCTCTACTTCTATTACACTTTAAAGAGGACCAGAACTACAGACAGCAGTAAACCTGTCAGCACACCCATGATTTACATAGTGGCATGATAATGATTTTTCAGTTTTATCCTCTACTCCTTTCCCAGTCATCCAAAATATTAAATGGAAGGGAGTAGGGGAAATGGGGGCGTTTAATAGCTACAAAATGTGGAACTGACATTTTCCTCATATTTTTCACTTCCTGTCTGAGTGAAGAATCATATTCCATATATGGAATATACATATACATATAAAAGAGGAGTTTGCTCCCCACATGCACCGCATTACTGCCACTTCATCATTGGCACAGTGCTACAAGGCTTTAGAACCAGCTTTCACTTTTACAATCTTGGACAAGCTATAAATAGCAAAAACTTGTCTTCTCAGTTTCCTCTTTCCCAGAGCGCTTATGACAATGTCAATAGGTGCTCTTCCCCATTACCGAGTGTTTGGCCCTGTTTGGACGATCCCCACTTTTGCAGTGCCAATCTGAAATGCTGCGGCTGAATTTAAAGAACTAAAAATGGAGTTGGTGAACATGGATGCCTGAAAATTATCAATATTAAGAAATTTTAAAAATAAAAAATTCTGTTCTAAGTTCACCTTCTTCTAAGTTCATCCTAAAAATATAAACATCATAAAAATATACACAATTTCTCTGTATTTGTTTTCTACCTGCACAACAGGAATATTTTATCAATTCTTTAACCAAGCAATCTTGGCATTCTCTTACCAAGGGGTTAATTACTCTCCTTTTTCTGGCCAATCTATTTTTCCAGTTTTCACCTGATGACACATCTTACGAGTCTTTGAACTCTCTAGATTGCTTTATAAAAAGAAAATCTATCCATACTAAAAATTCCTAAATTCTGTTCTTTTAAATAAAAGCCCCACATTTTTGAGACAAGCATAAAGTGTACTTTTCCCTTAGTCTTAGCATCCATTTTCTTCTTTAACCATTACATAATACATTGGAAAGTTTATAGGAATCTGGTTCTGCTTGTTTTTGTTTTTCTGTCACCTATGCCACTGCTTGCCAATCCAGCACCAAAAGGAGTCAACTACCAACTTTGCTCAGTGACAATTTGAACAGAACAACAGCCCACCTTCACTCCTTGTAGCCTCACCACTTACAGCATTGTCTGTCATCTCAGAATATATTTACACCAGGTTGCATCTGGTTGTAAGTAATTAAGTTGCTATTTAGGACTTGAACATTGATCTCAAGGATGATCATGTGTCATGATCTAAACATTCATCAATCTATTTTCAATAGCCAGGCTAAAAATGCTTCATGAGAAAAGAAAATGTGACAGAAACTGTCAGAGTTAACATGTTTTAGTGAGATGAACTTCCTCTCATTATTTTATTAATCTAACACATATTGGGTGATTATTTAAAAATATTCTAGGAGCTTCTGATCACGTTTCTTTGTGCCCTCAAAATTCAGTATTAACACTATTACTACACCTGCCAAGTATTTTTTCTCCAAATCACCTGTTCAAGAGACCTGTAAACATAAAAGTTTAATGACTTTTATAGGTAATGCAAATATACTCTGCAAACTTGCTTTCATTAACAAAAAAGGACCTCTAATTAGGGAGATATCATGTTTTATCTGACTTCTCTTATTTGAGCAACATGTAAGCAATCAGTGAAGTAAGAGATTAATTAATTCTCTGCATTTGAAATTACAAGTCCAAATCGAAAGTAATTATTTGAACACTGCTATAATAGTAAGCAACAGTACAAAAGTGACCACAGACCAGAGGAGAATTATTACATTTGCAAATACTTCAGTACAGTGCATTGAAGTCTGTGCAGAAGATTTGGCAGGTTGAAAAAGTGAGAAGAATCACATCTGTACTATAGCCAAAAAAATATATGCTTGGTCTTATGACTTAATTTGGAAATGCCCATAGCATGAGACCCAGATGTACTCAGCTGGTCAGAACACACCCCTAATTTAGTAACATCAGGGCTGTGGGTTCAATCTCTGTATGGGCCATTCACTGAAGGGTTGGACTCTGATCCTTGTGGGTCTGCTCCAGCTGATAGTAATGTGTTCATTCATCTGTTGATTTTGCATACAAGATGACCCATGAACTGAAAACATATGTTAAAAATACAAACATGAATACCAACTACAGGTTTTGTTTCTTAGGATATTGCAAAACACCAACTAATTTTCATTTTATTGCCTAATAGTTTGTTTGATCCTATGCTTTCAGTAAGTCTCAAGTAATCAATCACCTACTTTTGCTGAAGGTAATAATGATCATCGACAGACTGTTATGCTGGCCCTTCCTCTTAACCTAGTGGTAAAATTCCTGTAGCTGAGTCTTCTACCACTGCTTATACCAGCTTTTCTATTTTCAATTCACTGCATAGGTTTAAGGTTTTCCACACCCCTGACCTGTGAGTGCAGCTTCCTTCCACCCCCACTCACATGAATGAGTACTATTTAACACAAATCAATGTGACTTCACTTTGAACTACTGCTCAAAGTACAGATTGCAGTAACTCCATTCAGTAAAGTTCCAAATATAATCCTTCCAGGATGACACACATTCTGTGAGTCTCTACATGCACAATACGCAGGCTACTTTGCAGAGAAGACAGAATTCTGAGAGAAAAATTACATATTTTTGTTCATTAGCAAAGCTTTCCTAACAAATCAATGAGAGGCCTTACTCTAAAATTTGTCAAAGCAGAAACGTCTTCAACTTCTGGTTCACTCAGATTCGTAAATGCCAAACAAGCAACAAATCAGGAAACCCAGTAGAAAACCTATACAGACTTTCTTTTGGGGAGAGGAGGGAGGGATCCAAGAGCTTCATTATTTATGACCATGGCAAAGACCAGCAAAGTTATTTATATCAGTGAATTCCCAATACATCTTGCTTTGCCTAAGGCCACTGACTTACTGTGATTTGCAAGCATTAGCAAACAACGCCGATATTCAAGTTCAGTGTATCCACTTCGACACAAAATGGTTGATATTGTGTGCCAGAGCCCTGGCTCAGGACTCAAGGGGCCGGTTTGAACAGCTTAATGTGCTCAGGAACATGGTTCAGCTCCCAGCAGTCTTAATTAGGCCAGGAATAAGTAAGAGACATGATTAACATCAGGGTTTAAATGTAAAGTAAAAGGGTTATTCAAAAAAATCATTTCTTGAACAGCAGAGAATTGCAGTGTGTTAAAAGAACTGTTATGACCAAAACCAGCCTTATATTTTTACATAGGACAAGGACCATAATTTGTAAAGTTCCTCCTGGTTAATAAAAAACAAAGAGAAAAATGGAGAGACAAAGACAGTACCTTCATGGATGCATGATCCATGTGTGTGTGCCAGGAAGCAGGGAAGGTTTTTATACTTCTTAAACAAAATAATTCCTATACAAGCATCTGAAGAATTCAAAATTTTCAAATATTCAAAACAAAAACAATTGCTTATGAAATATTTATAAGTAGCTAGTGTAAGCATGAGCTTACACATATAAGTGTGTATTTCCCATCCAACTGTACAATCCACTCTTTGAAAATTTTTGTAATATGACTGATATTTAAAGATCTTTTATTCAACATAGTGATCTGCAAAACACATCAAATTATTGAGTTAAATGTTCCAAATAGAATTTTGTCTCAGAAACTGTACCAGCACATTTGTGTAAGAGTGAAGCCAACAGTTACTTTATTCAAGGTTGCTGACACAGATGATTTTACATAAACAAAAACAACTTTTCAAGATTAAGAAATTTACAATTGGAAAATAGTACAATCATTTACGCTTCAAGGTATTCAAATGTGAGGATTATTAAGTTTCATTTTGGAGGAGTGTTAAGCAAATTCAGGACACTTTTAAGAAGTTACTTTCTATGAATTTTAAATCTAACACACTTACTGAAAACTATGTCTACGTTTTCTACCCCAAACTATGGTAGGTATACTTTACAAAATTCAGAAACATGTGAAACACTGGCATATGTGCCAGTTTATTGAATGTTCTGTCAACATAAGCCAGGTATTAAAGTTGAGAAACTTATGTTCTTAAGTATATGGCATTGAGACTCTCTTTCCGATTCCCACTTCAGATCATTCTTCTCCCGAGAAACACTGAACAGGGAATTTCCATTTCCAGACTTATTTCAATCAAGTCTGCAAAAATCTCCTGCAGTTCTCGAGATCTGAGGAGAGGAGCAGCTATTGAGGCACCCCATTGCATCTGAGCAGAGAGAGAGGAGTTACTGAACCAGAAAGAAACTCCTTAAAGAATCACAGCTCACATTACAAAAACATTAATAGCTCACATGGAAGTGACCACACAAGATCAATCTCAAATGATGCAGTTCCTCAGAAATCACTCCATTCAGCAGAATACTGGAGTAAGATACAGTAACTGATGAACTAGTGACTATGGAAGTTACAATAATGGTCTAATTTACTGATCCATTGTGTGGAAAGGGTAGAAAAGAGAGAGCAGCAGATTCAGAAAAGATTCTAACGTCGCACTCATTGCTGGATTTTCCTTTAAAAATACTACAAAAGTCAGTTTGTCTTCCAAAGACAGAACAGTCTTAAAGACAGGACACTAAGCAAGTTTCACACATGAACAGGACTCAAACCAAAACAAAAGTCTGCCTTAGAAAAAACAGTCAGATTTATATGTAGAGAAAATAAATCTTATTCTTTCCTCACGTTCAACAGATGTAGATTGGTACTTTGGAATTACTTCCTTCTGCTATACTAAGAAACTCTACATTTTCTTTACCAATGTTTCTTCGTTAGAGCTCAGCTTCAAGGATAGATTTTTCCTTTCATTTTCCAACACCACTATAGTTTTCAAGCTGACCTGTCTTCCATCCAGACTGACATTTACAAGCTGTGCTAGAAGCTGTCCTCCTCCGCTTTTCTAACCTTATTAGAGGCATAAGGAGCATATCACAGAGACAAGATTTCAAATGAACCACCTCCCCCTGAATGCCAAACCACTGACTGTTTAGACAATTAAAAAACTTAGTCTCAGCACTGTTTAAAAATCTACGTATCCTGTACCAGCATCATGCAAAGAACTTCAGCAGCCACGTGTTAACATTTGCCATACACCAGCACATCCATTCTATCTACTATAAACATAATCAAAAACATTTACTCTTTCAGAAAAAGACTTTTAAAACCATTTTATACATAGCATGAGAAATATTTTTCAACAGAGAAAATATTTCAACATGTAGAAATGAAAAAGAGAACATTATTTTAGACTGTATGTGCAAAGGTATAGTTTTTGTTGTGCATGACAGAAACCATTAAAACTGAGAAACTAACTGCAATATTTTTGAAAACAACTCATTTTTGTAAGGGAAAAAAGTTATAATTTTTGGTTATAATGATTATAACTTTTAGACCAAACTGGTTTTGCTCCAAAACTTTCTGTGGAAGTCTATTTAAGGAATGCAAATGCACAACTGACTTTTATTTTGACAGCTTAGCGTTTCAAAAGGAGCAGAATGATTTCTGGCTGAAACTGCTGCTCTGTTTAATTACCATCCTATAAATGATGTCAGGAACAGTATCAGACTAGAACTGGCACTAATATACTATAAATGGATATAGGCAATTAAAACATGAAGGATTTAATTTCAACTGAAACATATGGAGCACAGAAAATAATAATTAAATGTAATATGCAGTTAATCAGAAAGAATGTCTGCTCATTCCACTGGCCAGCTCTATGGTAAGATTAACACTGTTTAAAAAAAATCAAATAAAAAACCCGCAGAATAAACTTAAACTTTGCAAACTTTTGTCCTCTTAGAAACACCTTCCTTCTGCATATTTTGAAAATAGAATTGAGGATTTCTTCTTCTACAAAATTAAATCTGTACTCCATGACTAGTTTTCGTAATACCTGAACCATTCGAGAAGCCCTAAAGAAGCAGCTTGTCAACAACTACCATCAACACAATAACTCAACCATTTTAAGTAGGACTGCCAAAACCCCAAAAAATAAAGATTCCACAATTCCATACATTACATTTTTTTTCTAAATTAGACTAAGTGGATGTTTACAGAGTCATCCAATGCACTCTGTTAGCAGTTATGCTGCTCCACTGACTTCTGTATCTTTGACTACACAAAACCACCTTTACCCCATTTCCTTCGTGCTCCAACAAGAGGGAGCCAAACAAAGTTTAGTTTGTTCTTGGTCAATCTAGTATCTGACACAAGGTCCTTACAACTGCTCCCCAGAACTGTTCCCCATCAGCAGCTTGCAGAGAACCCAGCTCAAGAACTTTTCCTCTACTCCTCATGCCTGAGCTCACCACTGGACAAAATAGAGACATTAATAATCTTCTGCCTCAAGCACACTCTTGCCATGCCTCACTCCAATGGACTATTTTTATTTTCAAGCTTTAGCAGAGGACTCCAGGGTTTGTGGTAGCACAGGAGTGACAAACCTGCATCTGGATTTCACCTGCTTCACTGAACACTCAGGCCATGCTCTCCTGCAGCTGCACCTGCATCCTGAGCATTGCTCTGAAGCAGATGGAGATGCAAATGGGAAATACCGCTGGAAATGGAAAAAATCCCTCCCTTCCAAAAAAGTTTTGTATCTACACCTCACTACATACAGAATAAAAAAAAACATTCCTTTTGCTTAAGGTCCCAACTTTTTCAGTCCCCTGATTGCATCTTCACCTCACTTCCCGCAGAGCAGGGCCATTTGTCCTTCTTCCCAAACCTCACAAACTTAGAAGCACGAGAGGGCAGCAGAAACTGCCAGGTAACAGGGACTGAAGCTGAAAAAAGGAGGATAATGCCTGTGTTTTTCAAAGGCTCGAGGAAGATAAGAGGGCTGCCTGACAACGTGAAGATCTGAGAGAAGGGAAGACTGCTAATACTGTCATGAAATAGAAAAAACAGGAGATTCTTGCCTTCGCAAGCTTTTACCAGAAAACCTCTCAAAACTCTTTCCCTCTCACTAGGAAAATCCTCAACCATCTTGAAACTTGAATTTGCCCTGTTGGGAAGTGTTAAATTCTCTCTTGGCCCATTTTTCTCCCCTATCAAATCACTGCCCACAGCAATTCTTATAATCAGAAAGGCTACACGTACTACAGATGGGTGTCTGGAGCTCTTCAGAATCTGAAGCTGCCTATTATTTTCAATTCCACCACTGACTAGCAAGGAGTTAACCGTAAAAGTCAACTACTTTTCTTTAGCTGGTATATTTCTTACAGGAAATTCTGCATAAGCAATCAGCTGTGGCTGAGAGGTAAGTCTCGAAACTAAATTGTAATATTGACATTTTTGCCAATTCTAGAAAGTCAAATGGTTAGCTATTCCTTAAAGAAGATCATGTTAAAGGAGCATAATGATAAGTATTACACTGAGTTTCTAATGAGACACACAGGAAAGCTCGAAATGCAAAGCAGCTTTGCACAGAAAGCAAGAGAAAAAGTATTGAATGTTTTCTCTGACTCTCGCCAAAAGTCCTGCTCTGAATTGATGGATGAGGTTTCCTGAGGCTAAGATGCCAAAGCCAATTAGCCATGTCAATCCACAAGAATGCCAGCTGCTAGGATCTAACTTTATTACAGTATTACTTAAAAGTGAAGACATCAGCAATGTTTAAGTTCACATGACTCCTAATTTTAAAACCTGCCTTTTTTAGATTTAGGGTGGGGGCAGTGACAATGACCTTAAGTTTCAACCTATTGAAATCCTCACTGAGTGCCATGATTACCCATAATTTAATTATGTGAAGCATTCTGTTAATCAAATTAGACTACATTATGCACTATTCAAAGGAAAGTAAGACTTCAGCTTATTTCCCTTCTCATATGAATTCTATGTAATGTTTATATTTAAAAGTAGCAATTTATTTCAATAGTGCCTGTTTCAGTTGCCAAGCTGCATATCCCACAGAACATGATATGTGTAAAGTATATAGCTTACCCATTTATGGCATCTAATTCTGAATTCCAGAATAAAATTTTTGGAAAGTGTCTTGAGTATTTGTCGACTAGAATAAAGCATGTCCAAGTCTTTGATTATTTGAAAACATCTGCATTTAATTTCTAAGCAAGGAGTTTGGAAATGTTGATCTTACAATACACTTCCCTGCATATTCACCACAATAAACTCAATCATTCCATGACAGGGTAAAATTTTTCTTCTGTTTAAGTGCCTATGAAATAAATTTGAACATTAATGTCAAGAAACAAAAAGCATCCATTTCTTGGGAATAATGTCCATATTCCTCCAAACTTCTCAGAAATCTGTACATTTCAAGTAGTCTATATTAACTTTATTGCCATCTTAATTCAAAGTTTGGCTTTTTGCTTCTACTACATCTATATTGCCTTTACCACCCCAGTATACAACTGGCAATTCTTCTTGAACTATTCTGTACCTCAAGGATGCTGAGAGAATGTTATACTTCTCTGCTTTTGTCTCAAAGTTAAAGAACAGTTGCAAGTCTTCTGGAAGAAAAATCAAGCTTTCTTTTCTAGATTCTTATCCAAAACTGGCATCGTTTTAATCATTTCTTGGCTGGATAGTTTTTGTTCCTGCAGACACATGCCTCTACATAGCTAGATATACAGCAAATAAGAACCATTACCAAATAAGTAAGAACTTAAAATTAATAAAAGTTTGTTCTCAACTCTCAATTTAACCTGTCAAAGGAAAAAGAGACTGGAATGAGTGACCAGTATATTCTAGTTATGCAGCTCTTTGACTCTGTAAATCCTGCTTCATTAGGCTTTATTTTCTTCCTTTGAGATGTTTCTGAAAGAGAACTTCATAGTGTAAGTGCCATCAAGTGTCCAAGAAGGCTATATTTTGTTACCATTTATAGAGCATTACGGTTTGCCTACTGAAATGACATGAAAAAAACAAATCCTATTTCTCATTCCAGCACACTGTCTTCGAGTGTAAACTAACATTATTAGCTTTCTTTTATAAGATTTGACCTTAAAGGATAAAAATCCATTGATCTTGGTTCTTGTTCCTGGGTTTCATAAGCCAGATTACTGCCACTGTCACCAAGTGCATCCGTGATGCGTGACTGTCCATGCTGTGACACCAGCCATATCCCAAGTGCCACTCTAAGAACACGGGGCTGACCCCACCTGGCTTTAAACTATGAGGCAGCACAAAGGTGAAGGCCATGTTTAACAAACAAACACTGCATGAGCTCCATCTGAGCGTGCCTTCTATGAAATGGGAAAGATGTGAGCTCTTTGTTTTCTACCTTACTTTTCCACTAAGATCCAGGCAGTAATGAAGCAGAAGCCACTGAAGATTCTCTCCTCCTAAACCCAGATGACAAAATAGGAGAAAAAAGCCATACCACAACAGGAGGCAGGATTTCCCAAGGAACATCACATGACCTGACAGAAGAAGAAGCATGGGACAAAATCCCATGCTACAATGTGGGCCAGAACAGTTGTAAAAATGCTGCTATTAGAAGCAGGGATCCAGGACTCTGTTGAGCTTCAAACTTGAAATGTGTTATATTAGAACTATAGCCCCAGGGAAAACACTACTGAGTTGATTTCAATGTCTAAATTGATACCTGACAAGAGCTGGTTTCTTGTTGGCACTAAAATTAAAGGCTTAACTTGTGACAGAACTACAAAAATTACCAACTACAGCAAATGGCAAGACATCATCTGAGAGAGTTTGTCCATGCAAAAGCAGAAATTCTGCCACAAGTGAGAACTTCACACTTCTTTCCAGCCAGGACTAAATTATGTCCTTTTTGCTCTTCCCTCACCCAGGCAGCAATGACTCAGTGGTGGATGCTTCCCTACAAGAATCAGGACATGCTTGAGAACAATGTCCCAAAAGGGGGCTTTGCCCTACACATGGCTTTAAAATCCTGAGCTTCGGTTTAACAGTTTCCAAAAAGGAAAACCTTTCCCTCTGAGCTTTCCAATTTTCACAGAATCACAGAATTGTTTAGGCTTCGAAGAGCCTTAAGATTATCAGCTCTGACCATTAACCCAGCATTGCCAAGTCCCCCAGTAAAGCATGTCCCCAAGTGCCATTTACACACCTTTTAAATCCCTCCAGGCTTGGTGACTCCACCACGTTCCTGGGCAGCCTGTTCTAGTGCTTGACAACCCTTTTGGTGAAGAAACTTTTCCTAGTATCCAATCTAAACCAAATATCAAAGTACTTCTGCTATTCCAACAGTAACTTATAATAGCACTTACTATTCTAACAAAACAAAAGTAGCTCAGTACTTAAGGCTTTTTTGTATGAAAGAAGGAACTAAGCAATGGTTTTACCTTAACTAGCACACTATCAGCTTAAAAGGTGACAATACAAGGAATGAACAGGGAATCTGGACATCATCAGACAATAAATACATGTTTCCTGACAGCTGCTGAGCTAATCAAAGCCACTGTCGCCCCAGAAGAGGGGTACAGAAAACAGTGACAAAACGATCCTGGAAGACAAGTGTCTCAAGCATTTACTTGATGCACTTTCAGTTACAGAGATTACTTCTGAAATGTTAGAAAAATTTTTAAAAAACATTAATTTCAGTCTGGGTAAGATGCTAAAAGAATAGCTGAAGTCTTGCATCCTGGCAGACCTTGTACAATGTTAGTACTAAGGATTACATGAAAGCACACAACAAAATTTTAATTATCTAAAAAGACAAAGCAGGTCAAATTCATTTTACTACAACTAAGAGGTTCAAAACATTTAAAACGTGCATTTGGAAAATTTAAATCCACCTGTCCTTTGTCATTTTGGATTCCCTCCATGTTTTGACTAAGATGAAACTTACCAATGGAGAAGAAAAGGTGGCAGCTAGTCCTGTTTATGAAATGTCAGTTCAGTAAGTTCAAACAGAAAACATTTGCCTGTGCTATGATGAATAAACTGTGTAGCCAAATATAACGCTTTGCTGAAACAAATAAGATGTGTGAAATACCTGTTACTTCACAGAATTATAAACAAAGAAGTGACAATGTTTTTTTCTTCATTTTAAAGGATATTTTTGAATTGGTACACAATGTTTTATAGCATGTAGCAGCACTGGGTGATAATTTCTCTGAGTTGCAAGTTATATTAATGACAAATGATTGCACATTACTGTAAAAACTCCACAAAACAAAAAACACCCTTCAACCTACATTATTCATAGTATCCTCCCTCATTTAATTGTAACTGGCACAAGGTATTTCTTGAGACATCTGTAACAACTCAGATACATCAGCAATTCTGTAAAAGCATATCAAATGCAGAAAGCATTTGATAAGCTGGTAAGAAAAATCACTTTGGAATGCTCAGTTGTTAGAGCATTTCTTGCATGCAAGTACCTTCCTTTACAATACCACCAGTTTGCCTTTAGCAAAAAGTTAAAACTACAGGATCAGCAAAATCACAGATTAAAAGTGGCTGTTGTTGTTTATTCTCTTGCTACAGCAAGGCTCATTCCTCTTTCTTTCATCCATCCACCTATCACTCTCAAAAGGCATGAAACAATTACAAATGTATTGCATATGAAAAGTTACATTGGAGGGCTCTTGGCCTCAAACATTTGAACCATGTCCTATATTGTGCCATATCTCTGTCAAGCTTGGTACCTACTTGGCTCTCTGTGTGTGCCAGATAGATAAAATTAGGCTAATAGTGTTGAGGTTTTCTAAAGTATTACACAGCATGAAAATTTTGTGATATTTTGAATCACTATTACTTCCACCCTGTAAAAAAACCATAGGAATATCTGGAATTAAAGCTGACTGAAGAGCAATGGATACTCATTTCTCCATTACATCCTGAGGGATTTATTTTTGAGTCAGTGTTCCAGCATTTTTGCACACTCCTAGACCAAATAGTTCAAGCTTTAAGAGCGCAACTTACATGCAACCTTCACACTTGACTAGTTGGAATAAACAATGATACAGCCAAAATGAACCCAGATTTAGCCATTTTATGCAATTGAAAAACAAGTCAGCTGTGAAACTGCTTGGACTACTTTAAAACAGAAAAAAACTCTGCTCAGCTGTGTTACTTTATCATATACAGAAGCAGAGCATTACCCACTGGAATGCTACTGATCAACTCATTCCATACTTGTCTAAATAGCATCTCTTCCTCTGTGTATGACGATCTGAGCACAGTATTTCATAAATAGCAGATGCACTGATGACTCAACATCAGCACAGGAATAAATTAGATTCAGCATCCTCTGATTTCTCTATAAACTCTGTCTAGATGCAATTGCTGACAATTTCTCTCTTCCATTTCCAGGACACCAGAGACACTCTCTGTCTCTCTCTTTCTGGTCTCTTCTTAAAATTTTCTTAATTAATTAATTAATTAATCCAATCCTTTCATGGCAAACTCATCATTTTTTTATCACCTGCTCTCTGCTTTAACTAGAATAAACTCTACATTTTCTCATTTTTTCCACTTGTTTTACCTCTAACACCTCCATACACCAACTTCCATAATGTCAGTCCATCTCCATGTCTCTTGCCTCAATAAATTTTTGGGTTTTACTTGTAAATTGTGCTTCTCTACTTCCTTTCTTATCTTACTTTTACACTTCACAGCTTTCCACTCAGTAATGTTTTTAATGTTTTCTCTATGGCTGGGACATGCCCCTACACTTCTTCCTCCCATCGCTGTTCAGAAACAGCCCTCAACAGCACCACTCTGTCTCTTGCATCCTGCTGCTTCACCTTGTGCTAAAGCTTTATATCATTTAATCCGTGACCCTCAAGAGCCTCTTATTAACATTTCCAGTTCTGTAAGCAGCCCATCATACACCAGAAGTCCTAGCAGAGAAAGAAAAAAGACTTTGATGTAGTGATGCACAGTGTGAATTTCAAACATAGCAGGCAGCTCAGCACATGCTAGGATAACTGCCTCCTCTCTGGTGTAGCATATCAATGACAACAGCAATTTTTCTCAAGTTTTGTTTCTCAAAGAAGCTTGATATCAAGTCAGTCCTAGTTCAGATTAGTCTCTTGCTATCCTGCATTTTGAAGGCAGTCTTTGTTTGTTTTGTTTTCAACACCAGAAAAGCCAAACCCTAACCCAAAGACACAGTTTCTTCAATGTAAAAGCAATAACTCAACTGTTGAGCTGTTCACAACAAAGTATGCCCCAAGTGTCTGGAAACATAAGAGCTATAGGTCGTCTTCATGGACAGTCATTAATATCATCTACTGTTCCAGATAAAAATAACTGAAAGATTACATTTCACTTTCCACCTTTTGCTGGAATCTTGGGGTTCCCTTTGATCTCAAATTATCCATGAAGGATCATCTTATATGTTCACTATCAATGCATCTCTTATGATCCTAGAAATTTTGGGATCTTAATACATGCAATCCAAAATAGAATTTGAAAGCTCCATGGCTCTGTGAGTTCACAGCACTGATTGCCACTACTCTGTTCTGGGCTATTACAGAAACTTTAGGTCTCAAATGCACATGTTAAGCAATGTTAGGACTTAGGTGTACTAATTTAGTTCTAAAAACTCCAAATGACTTCCAGTGAGAAGTTAAGAAGTTGATTTTAGATTCTGCACATTAAAATTAAAGCTACAAATGCTTCAGTCCCATGGTTATTTCTAATTCCTATCTCAAAAAAAAAAAAAAAAAACAAAAAAAACCAAAAAAGAAAATCCAAATCCTACAGTACATTCTTATATAGCTTCAATTTAGCAGCAAGCTAGTCTGACAAAAACACTTTTATTCTATTTTTCCATAGAGCATATATAGCTGAAGCATCTTATTTTTAATCTGTCATGTTAACATGTAAGCAGCAAGGAAATGCAGCTAGGGAGTTCAGATTCACATAAATCTACAATCACTGACTTATTTAAAATGAACCAGGACACTCATTCACATGTTTCCATTCACAAGTTTCTAGTAGCTCCAGATTAAAAAAAACAATAAAAATGTCACATTTAGAACAAGAGTCCTAAGACCCCACTACCTTTCATGTTCTACTGAATATAATTCACTGAAATGAAAAACAGCAACCATGCATAAAGATTTAACACACCTTTCCACTACGTAAATTCATCTCCGAAGACAAATTATCACATACTGCCAACTGGACAACAGGACTTAAATTTTCTGATTTAAAAGCCCTAATCTGGCTATAAAAAGTCAGTGCAGCAACAGTCATGATAATCACTTATAATAACCAACAGTAATTACAGCTACCTCCTGCCTACCTGGGCAAAGGCACACATGAAGAATCACAAAAAAAAGCTTTAGTTATTATTGCTCAGGCTGCAAAACCCAGTATAGCAAAACATGAAACAAAACAAAGGTATACATTTAGTTCCCTTAACATCTTAACAGGTCCTGACACGAGTTTTACAGAATGCAAGAAATGCAGGCTAATTTCACAATCTATCTGCCATCACTAATGATTAAAATGTGACAGCTTTCAAAATGGGACATGCTGCAATCTAAAGCTAACAGACATAAATCTTTTAAAGGCTTAGGACTTTATAAGAGAATCTTATAAAAGCATATAAAGTTCTAGGCCAAAGATAAGCAACACAAACAGGGAAACATTTACTGTGATTACAGGGCTTGCTAACAAGGTGCCACACGATCACGAGTTTACAGAGCAAACCCTGACAGCTCTGGCTTCACCAAAGATTTGTGACTAAAATAAGTCCTTGTGCTGAAGAGAATATCCATGCCAAATGGTATCCATAAAATGTAACTCCATAGCTTGACTTTTCCCTTACAGCTCTCTCCAATTGCAGGTGACCTGTGTGGTCCTTCATCCTTAGAGCCATGAACAAAATGACAGCTTCCTCAGAATCTGGATACTCAGAGGTGCTGCTATTTAAGCACACCTATTGCTCCCTTCTCTTGGAAAGTCTATTTCAAAGGAGTGATAGTATGTTCAACTAAATACCACCATCCTTATAACCTCTGCGCCCTGAATGAGGAGTTTCTACACACTGCCCTTCTGAATACAAGGAAAACTTCCACAGTTAAGATTTCATTGCAGGAGTTAAACCTTGTTCCCATGCACTGCTGGGACTCTGAACAGCTAAGTAAATGAATTTCAAAAGGAGAATTTGTCACCTTTTTAAATTAAGTTAAAAAACTTCATAAAGAAAAGGAATCCTAAAGGACAGAATATGAGTCATACAAATCAGGAAGCTATAAAATTTACAATGGTACTTCAACAATAATAATAAAAGTGAAAAGCAAAATTAATTTTTTCTCTTCTGAAGTCTGTAAGTTCCCCTCATTAGTCTGTCTGTAAAGACAGAATCTATGAATACAGAACAACCCAAGAAACAATTTCTGCCTAAAAGAAATTGTTAAGTACCAGAATTTGAGAGAGAACTATATAAAGGGTTTGGTAAATGCAAAAAGGAACTTTCCAGGATATTTACCTGCTTACACATGTCATGATATCAGCTCCTTAAAAAAGCTCTGCCCCCACAAAATACTCAGAATTACAAGTCATCAACAATGGCAATGTCCTTGTACAAGGACAGAAGAGAACCTATTAATTTTATCACCCTAATCTGTACTATGATACATTGCCTTTGTCTCACCCCTTTTAGTCATTAATCTTACCATCACCATCAGAGTTCAACTCATGCACAGCTCTACTGAGGCCACAGCAAACTCAGTAGTCTGAACACAATTCTCATTTTCTTTTTTTTCTGTGTTTCTGTGACTATTTATGCAACTCAAACTGTACAAAAACTTCACGTAATTCCTCTGGCAAAGTAAGACCTTTCCTAAAGGAGTACGATCAAGTAACAGAAGCATTTTATATTTGGAAAAAGTTAATGCACAAAGCATCATTTAGATAAATGCTATTTATTTGGAGAGTAAAACAAATATGACTCAAGATTTAAATTGATACAATCATGTGTTAAAAATGTTTGCAAGCACAACTGACACAAGTTACAAAATTAGTAATGGCAAAACTGAAGTATATGGTGGCTGGATTTCTCATCTGCAAAATAATGATCATTTAAGTACCAGATGCCATTCTATCATGGAAGAGAAATATAAAATTACCATTTTCTTGGGGCTACAATACACAAAACTGAGCATAATACAATGAACCACATTTCAGCCTCTGCTTTACAGCTACTTCTGAAAGACCTCTGATTGCAATTTGCTTTTAAGGGAGTTTATCTAATTATGCATAATTCTTACAGAAAAATCCTGCAACAATTTAAAAAATGCAATGAATCTCAGCATCTACTAACTTTAAACAAGACATTTCCTGTGGATCTTACATGTTTTTATTCTTCATTTAAATAAAGGACTACTTACTTGATTAGCCATGTATATTGTGAGAAGACCTCTCCTATAAACAGAAAAGATAAAATAAGTGGATGAAACAAATACTTTTTTAGACTGAAGAATAACACTTTAATCATTAAGAATATTTTATTAAAAAAGAGGATTTTAAAAACAGGTTATTGATGGAGGATTAATCATTGCCACCTTATAGAAAAATAAGTGCAAACATAAAAATAGCATCTTGATAGCACAGTATCCAAAGCAGTTAGGAATTACAGGAACCAAGTTATATATAGCAACTGGCTGCTCCTCATGAGTCCTGAAGCTGTCAGAAGGAGCAAGGCACCTTGAATTACAGACAGCACTTATCACAACTTAAGCCTACACATGAGCCAGTAACATAAGCATGCAAACAATGACCTAAGCCTAAGTTAAAATGTAAATTTGCAGCAAAATGCTTGTGTGTTAACTTCTGTTTTGTAATTGGTGCTATGCAACTCCAGGCACCTTAGCCCTTCTGCCTACAATATCAGGAAATGTTTTCTACTGAAACTGATGCACAAATCTTGGCTCAAGCCACTTCAAAGTCACAGTGCCAACAGTCCCCTGGAACAGTGACCACCATCTTCTCTTCTAACCTTTATCTACTTTTTTTTCCACTCCTATGTTTTAATCTGTGTCAGCATACAGCTCACACTGTTCTTTAGGAAAAGTATAAACGTGGGCTCAAGCTCACATTTTTGTTGATTCTATTGCAGCACAAGATGAAAATTGAACTTGACTACATAGATGTGAGCTACTCCAGCAACCGACTGCACTGTAGGGTCCAGATGAAATTAAAAATATTTCCTATACACCACTCACAAGCAACCATCACACTTGAGAAAGTGGAAGACATTACCATTGGAGGTATGCTTTGCCTTGAATTATTCCTCCTCTTCTGCAAAGATTTCATTAGAAACTGTGGGCAAAGTCTGGAATACACAGTTTCAGTATTGCTACTGGACTGGTGTTCTTATCTTCTTGAGTTTACCACCAGCCTTGTAGTATGTGGGATTGTTCATAACCTGACTCAATATTTGTCTTCATGTCATTTAGGATTTTATTTTTTTATAATATTGCTACTACAGAAGGTAATATATAACTGAAGGTTTAACCCAGACTTGTATGTTCCATTGTCATGACATTTTAAATTTCTAAGCATTCATACAGTGATTAAGAGAGATATGTGTTAACAGAACATATCTTGCTATCAGTTCAGTTGAAGAAGTGAACAAAAGCACAGATAGCAGGAAATAAATCTGTATTGCACACTTCCCAAGCTTGATTCATCCAAAAAGTTTACTCAGTATTTCCTAACCCCCATGTTTATATCTCCATAGCTTTGTCAAACTCCACATCCAGATCAAGGTTTTTCACAGCAGCCATCTAAGCTACAGGGAAGGTACATTCCACTTAAAAGTTGTACTGCTCCCACATCACACTGAAGTTGCGGAAAGCAGTAACACAACTGACTTCCACAAATTGCTCTCTACTCACAGAGAAGATTCAAATTTGGAGTAAGTTCAAAACTTTAACTAGCAAAATCAGTTTGTTTCATGGTAGTTTTTTTTTTTAAAAAAAGCAGAATTACAAATCTGCTCTCCGTATACCTTCTCTACCCAGTACCTCCCTGTACCAGATACTAGAAACAAGATTCTAGCATGAAAGCCTAAGGAAAAAAAGCCTGAATATAAAGATTTGATGGAGATGAGGCATACAAGAAAAAAAAAAAAGACAAAAGGTAGGGAATACAATGAGTATTTAAGCAAAATAGCCTCTATAACTTGCAATAAAGCATCAAAATACTGTATGACATATCTGAACAGGAAGGGGTAAAAATTCACCTGATGCAATAGATAAATTCAACTCTCAGGCTGGTCTGCAAACATTCACCTAGTCTTTCAGTTCACTAGCTCAAGTGATAAAGCAATATTGGTGCCCCAACCCTCCTGAGTAGCGAACTGTCAGATAATACACACTTCTGTGTACCGTAAATCTTATTTTAATTTGTTCTCAAGAAAATATACTGGATATTTCCTATTTCTTAGATTTTCTCTTTACCCCTGTAATAGCATTAAAAATTTATGATAAACATCCAAACACTCAGCCATTTAGAAACCCAGAGATAAATCTACCTGTAAGAGCTAACCTGGTAACTCAATCCACTTTGACTATTCTGAAAAATGCCAGAACATCAAAAACAACCTGCAGTAACACATCTGTGAGAAGACTCAACCAGCCTCTGAGTGACAGACACAGCTTTCAGAGTACATTCTGTATATTCACAGTTGTGGATTCTACGGTGGGCACGAAGCAGGATGATGATTGTTATGTGCACATAACTAACTTAGTGGATTCTCCCCTGCAATCTCTCTGTCATGCAGGCAGGGCTTTTTAGCCTCCCACTGAAATTTATTTAGTCTTTTTTAAAACACTAACAAACTAAGAACTAAATGAGTTTTAGTTTCTATTGTAGTCCTTTTGGGGGTAAAACACAACTCACCAACCACAAAGACAAAGAAAGGAAAAGGGGCTGGAGAAGAGGAAGGAAAGAACTCAGAAGCTGCAGTGCAGCTGCAGCAAGGTCAATGTGAGAAGTAGGTGGCTGGGAGGAGACGAAATGCGCAGACAATAAATTTGTGCAAGGAAGTCATTTCTGGAACTGAAAACACAGCAAGTTGCTGGATGACGTCATCTCCAATTGCCTGCAACAAGCCTGGCTGTGAGGCCCAGGCAACTCCAAGCAGAAAGAGTTTTCTTTCTCCAAATTAATTCTGTGTCTGTTTTAAAAGTAAATAGCCCCATGTTTCCATGGAAGAGGGAAAGAAAGGGGAGGGGGAAAGGGCATTCTTCCTGGCCCTGTGCAAATGTGATCCAACAAGCCTAACCCAAACCTGAACTCTGCTATTAAAAAGCAGTTGGAAGCTCAGAAAATGTTGCACTATTTTGTAGCAATGACAGCTGACAGAAAACAGGACAGAAAGATGGAGGTAGGCCAAGTAAAAGGGTCACTGGTACAACCCAAGGACTGTACTAAAACTGCAGCTGGTAAATAGGGGGAGAATACAATTGGGAAATGGTATTAGGAGAGCAGGAAAATATTAAACAATAAAAATAATTAGTCAGCCATGTCTAACCACATGCTTTGGGGAGGTTTAAAGATCCAAATAAACAGCTTACATGTCACTGCTAAAGTCCATGAACCAGGGCTGAATGCTAATCCTGGCAACACCAACTCCAGCAGGTGGCTACAACAGTGTCAGTCTGGCAAGGGCACTACGGGAAAGCCCGACCAGACACACACAAATCCCTACTGCCTGCTCTTCCTCCATGGGTTCTGTCTTAGGCCATTTTCTCCAAAGCCTGTTCCATAAATATCTTCATTGTGGCTTCCCACTGACTCCCAGTCATCTCTCCAATTGACAGTCTCTCCTATACTCAGCTCTGTTTCTAATGACATCTGTGATCTTTAACTCAGGAAGGAAAAACATGTGCTAGGGGTAACCCTAAATTCATGAGCAGTAGACCAAGGTCCATCCTACCAGTTTCTTGTACTAAATTAAAGAACCAAAAAATACTTTGCTGAAAAAGTGTTAACAATACTGGTCTCCTTCACCTGAAAATGGAGGTTTGCATGAAAGTAATGTTTTATTTGCTCTTAAATTCAACTCTCCAAGAGAAGTAGTGTTTAGTCTACTTTTCACTTTGGTGAAAAGTACTTTGATTTTCCTCCTTTTTTCTTCTCAATTCACACTTTTAAATGAATTTTCTAACATGCTTGATAGAGAACTGAGTAGGCAAAATTTCAGAGTTTAGTTATCAACACAGGTCACATTATCTACAGCTGAATAATTCCAATCTTGCAGATTCCACATTTAATGGTTAAATTACAAAAGACCACAGGCTTCTAGAAGATAATTCTCTTGTTCATTTATACCTTCCTCAAAGAAAAGTTTAACTCGATAAAATTTGCTTTTTGGACAACTTGGGAACATTCAGACCAAATTATAACAGCAATAGCTCTTAAACTATGGCCTATAAACCTCAACAGAGAACCACATATTTTTGTTATTGCACTGCCCAGAGGAAAGAGTCTAAAATAACTGCTAACAACCCCAAAAAGCTACAGGATAAAAATAACAAGGAAACCTAGCAGTGTACTGGGCTGTATTACCAGAAGTTTAGGTAGGAGGTCAAGGGAAATGATTAATCCCATTTACTTGGCACTCGCTGCACCAGACCCCGTGCCTGGTCATGGTCCCCAGTACAAGCAGGCACTGATCAGCAGGCATGGAGGACCAGCAGCAGGGCTGCACACTCCCACCTGATGCAAGGAAGACAGGAGAGCACTGGAACAGGGACTCAGAGGTTTGCACAGCTGACCACACAAATCCCCAGGCAAGCCAGCCCTGCTCCAAGCAGGAAGCTGCACTAGCTGAATTCCCAAGACTTACCTGATCAACTCCATTATTCTACAGAAAAAGGTGGAAAGCAACTTCAAAGTATCATCAATAATTTTTTTCACAGATTATAAAATCAGAAGAGATTACAGTGATAAACAATCTGTTTTCCTAATGAATACAAAACACAAACTCTTATTTGATGAATTAGCCATTTACTTAAAAAGATCAAATTTGTCTTTTAAGTATTTCCAATCACCACAATCATTGATACATTATTTTATGGGTACTTATCTTTACAATTTGCACCCTAAAACAAGAATCAGTCTGGTCTCTGAAAACAGTTACATCTTGACCTCCCCTCTAACACTACCCCCTCCAACCAGGTCCCCCTCAATACCATTTCTTAAACAAGAACTGAACTCCTTCAGTTTTTCCACGCTGTTCATTAAGTTTTTAATCATACTTAGAGCTATTTGCTAAAACTGTCCCAGTTTTTCAAAATTTACCTTCAGGACTTGAAATGAAAATATAGGAAATATAAACCAGATTAAAGTTCTCCTATCTTTTGTTTAACCAAAAGTATTTTCAAGTCAAAGAAATCATTGGGTGCTGCTCTCAGACTTTGTATTTGCTGGTGAACAAGGTATTTAAATCTTCTTGTAAGTGCTGTAAACTCTGGAAAACTTATTTGATTGAGGCCAAAGTGCAACTTCCCTTACATGTGAGTAAAAAATTCTATTTGTGCCAATAGAAGCAGCAACTGTCCAAATCTGCATGCCAACACATTGTTTGTGGAACACTTTGCTGAAGAATGTTTTCTTGCTCAGCTTGATGGGCAATAAAACTCAAAATATAACTCTATTTTCACAAGCAGCATAAGCTTTTGCTTCATATACTAGTAAATCATACAAAATACCAATCTTTAAATACAACCAAGATTGCTTTTTCCTACAAAACTCATTGCCAGTTCTCCCTCATTTATGGTTTTCCTTCAATGTATTTATGGTTTCCCTTAAATACAGAGTTGTTGCTAAGTTCAAAAAAATAAAAACCAAACAAAACACAACAGCACCGTCCGCACACACAAAAAAAACCAATCAACCAACCTTGTCTGAAGGTGGGATGAATCCTTAGAAAGTACTTACACTCATGGAAATTTCACCATAAATTAATTATTGCAACCACAGAACCCCTCAAAGAAAATTTCCAACAGAAAGCAAACACCTTCTCTTTCTCTAAAAAGCCACAGAAGAGAGGAAGGACCTGTCATTTTTAAGCTAAATTTTTCTCAATATTTATTCTTCCTCCTGAATATTTCTTTCTTTCATGCATTTTGCCTTGCCCAGCCCATCTTTTGTGTCTAATAGCAGCACTCCTGTTCCTAGAATTTCCTCATGAAAAACTGGTTTTGGTGATAGGAAGTTTAAAGAATTGTTTTCTCTATTGCCTTGTTTCAGTTTAACCACAAACCTTTCTGAGCGGACATCCTGAAATCTAACATTCACTGCAATTAATGAAATTTATTTCAACTACTATAACTGTTCTTTTTTACCAGTATTGTGGTTCTTATGATTGCTTTTTTTTTTGTCTTGCTCAAAACTAAAGGGGAAATAAGTTAGCAAGTCAGAAATAACAGGAAATAACTACAGCAAGATGAATACCGCTGTGTACAGAACGAACACAAATTGACTGAACAGGCACCTCCTTCAGTGAGAGCAGCCCTAGGTGTGAGCTATAGGAGGGAGCCCCCAAATTCCCCCCCCAGGGCAAGGGGCACAGCAGGGCAGGTACACCCAGGCCCCATCCCTGGGGCAGCTCCCACAGCCCAACACACAGCAGCAGCAGCACAGGGGGATAGAAGCCTGAGGATGGATATTGCAATATGTTAAAAATCTTCATGCATGCAATTAAGAGAGCAGGTTCTCTGATTAAACATCTAATTGATGGATTATGTTTCTCCACATACACAATAAATTTAAACAGTTGGTGGGGCAAACACCCAGAAAATAAAAATATCCAACTCACTGCTAAGAGAAGAGCAGTTTTAGCTTTGCTATAAAGCTTTCTAACCTCATCCCCAGACCAAAACTTTAAACTCCTGATATCTGCTTTTCCAAAAACTCTTCGTGTGGACAAACCAAGAAGACCTGGCACAAGAAGAAGCAGGTACTAGAGTCAAACTCACCTCTCCTTGTGGCCTATACAACAAAATCTAAACTCTACTTTTTTCACCATTTTTTCCATAAATTCATCATATTCGTTTCCTAGAAAATCAAGTCTCAATTTTACATGTATGTCACTGTTCACTGAATCTGCTGCTGAATATTCTGACACCACTGTATTTTAACTATTTTTTTATTATTTTTACAAGTCTAAGAAATCACAAACAAAACTACTTTTATAAGAATCTCTGGATTCAAAAGCAAATATGGAATGGAATATTAAACAAAGGCAAAGAGCATAAAACCTTTGCTGTACTCACTTTTTACTGCAAAGCAGTAATTTTTAGTGATAAATATTTACATATATATGCATATATCATATAAAAATATATATATTATAATTACATATATATATAAATAAATAAATGGCAAAACTTGGGAACATTTGTCCTCTTTCAATTTAAAAGAAAAAAGAATGAAAAATAAAGATTCAAAAAGAGTTAACTTTGGTTTTAATTTCTGAACATAAACTAAGAAGCTAACACAATAGTTTGTAATGGCTCCCCAGACAGGACTCACGGTCTGCAAGAACAGCAAGAATTCCTCCCATCAGCTTCAATCCCTTCCCCCCCGCTGTAAAACACCACTTTATAACCTGCAGAATTAAGTCAAATACACAAATCACAGGTTTCCCTGAAATGAAAGAAGTTCAAATGAAGAGGTAAGAGGTAGGGTTTTCTCTGCTTTACAGCAGCTTGACACCACAAGCAAACCCAGCATAGATGTGGAGTTGTGATTGCATCCCTGTAATAACACAAGCACTACAGATTATGTTTAGGGTATCGTTAATCTCTCACACCCACCAATTTCCTACTGACAGCTGGAGGTCAGCAGCAAAGTCCTGGTGCAAAAGTTCACTTCAAATCAGCAGGAACAGACAAGCTTTCAAAATAATGCTGAAATTTGTGAAAACAGACCTAAGCAGTGAGTTTTCAAAAAAGAACATGGTAACTTTTTAGCCTAGTAAAGACCAGCAGGTAAGTCTTTACCACAAAAATATTGTTCAGAACTTCATCTCAAAAATATACTGTTAAAGAAGTCATGACCCACTTTTTTTAAAGGAATTTCCTTCAATATTTTGGGTTGTTTGAAGTAGGAAATGGAACTTTTCAAGCTGAAGAAATTGAAATTGCTCAAAACTGTAAATCAGTAATTCTTGCTTGGAGCACATTACATGTTAAGCAAAATGCTTTTATGCAAATACTCAGAATTCGTTGTTCTTAAAAGGAAATAAAATAAACTCAACATGTTCTATGATTTGAACATATGCCAAAGAAAGGGTATGAGAAAACTGGAATGGGAGAGAAGCCAAAAATAAAATATATCTACAGCAATACATTCCAGTTAAATTAGTACCAATAATTCTTACAGAGTTTCCAGAAAGTGCAACACAAGATAACATCTATAGTTCAATTTTTTTAAACTCCTTTATGCTCTATTTTATACAGATTTTCTTTCGCTATTCCCTCCCTCTTCCTTCTCTCTGAGTTTCTCTATGGTATCTACAGAGCAAAAACAAACGCTGACCTACAGAGGGGAAAAAGCCTCTTAATTAAAGTGTGATTTAACCTCACAACATTCCAAAAAGCTTATTAGTATTATAGAATGACTGACTGGGAGATAACAGAAGGAAAACAAATTAATCAAACCTCAAGAAAAGAAACGAAGGATTTTGGGATTTTTTAAATTATTCACATTCTTGGTACAGAAGGTCTACCTCGTGTTAAGGCCCCAAATAACAATTTCTTTGGACTGTTGATAGTAACATTGAACTGTTTTTAATCAGCTCAGTCAATCACAAAGAAAACACTCAGTTCTTTCTGGGCATGGGCTGTTTGGCCACTCTGTCTGGAAGGTATGAGCATAGGGCGCAAAAGCAAACACTTTTGAACAAAACTGCTTTGGAGACTCTCAGCAGCAGCAGGCCATTGTTTAATGTATTCTGTTGGCAGTCAATACCACTCCCAAGTAAAATAGGACACTATGGACAGAACAGTTAATAAAAATTAGGAAGAGCAGGACAGGGCATGGAAAAAATTCAGAGTTGAAAATATGTCCAGTATTCATTGGCTTTGGACATATATTCAGCGTATTTTGAGAGTGAGAAGGCAGGAAGGAGGAAAAATTTGTCATATAAGGACACTCCTTCAGTTGACAACTTGGGGCTGTCCCAATACCAGCTAAAATTTATCCAGTATTTGACCTATTCTTCTCAACCTCTACCCTCTAGCCCTTCTCAAGTTAAGAGCCCTTCAACCACACCCCACCTGCATATCCCAAAACAAGCTCAGAGCAGCTCAGCAAGAAGCAGCTCCAGAGACTTCCAAAGAAGCCCCTTGGAATGGGTGGCCTTCCCTTTCCAATTTATATATTCTGTGCCCAGTTTGAGACAGTCCAGTCCACAACACAAGTTTTTTGATAAGCTACTCAAATCATCTGTTATTTCATCTATTTCAAAAGATTTCAGCAGCCTGATATTGTTTTTCAAGTCTGTTACACTAATAGCTATTGTAGTGTTTACATGTTTAGAACTAATTTTCTCTTTAGAGTCATAATGTTTTAATGTTACATTTCTGATAGGATAATACTGTTTACAAAGCACCTGAAACAATTTGTAAAGAAAAAAAAAAGCTATTTCATTTGACAAATCAACCTAACTCCAACAAGTAACTATTGAAACTTTTCACATGGTGTGACTAACTTGTAAATGCCCTTGTATTCAGCAACAGCAGACTAGCACTTCCAAGGGAAGTAGTGTATGGAGTTAGGCTTGTCAACATACAGTGACACTTGCTTTCTTCCCTCCCTTTAGACCCTCTAATGGCAGCCTATTAAGTAATTTTAAAAACAGGCTTTAAATCCAGTTAGGAACTATTAATTTAATCACTCAGAAGACAGATGAAGAATGTGCCTATTAAGAATGTGCCTATGTCCATAATGGGGGTCCCACAAGGGGTCCCAAGGAATAGCAACATCAGAAATCAATGTGAACCTTCTCTAGAAAGGCAAGCAAACCACACAAAGTGTGACTGAGTGTCATTTCAACACATCCCTATTGACTGAGAAGCCAGTGTCTGGCAGGACATCAATAGTGGATGATGAACTGTGCCAGATACTACAGACAGACGTTAATGAGGTATTTCACCCACCAAAGAGAGAAATAAACCATTGCCAAGTCCAGTTTGAACCTACTATTTTCTGGCATTAAGCTCAAGCATCCCAACTGCCAAAAGTTGATATTGGAACATTTTTGCTAGTTCCTCAGTCCGTTGCTCAGAAGGAATGAATAACAGACACCGAAGAGCTTAAAAGGAAAAACATATCACTGAAGCAGCAAGATGGAGCCCATATAAATTCCTTCATGTAGACCAAATTATGCTGTACTACCTGACAGTCCATATTGTTTCAGTCTTTCACCAAAGCTGGAGCAGTCTGGATTGCAATAACAGATACTGGCCCAAATTCATGAAACCTGCTTAATACCAGGCTTGCCTTTAATACCATGGACACTGTTTGGTCCTGCTTCTTAGACAGACTGTCTATAGGAGAAGGTTTTAATGGCATACACTCACTTTATCAAAAAAGATTCAATCTGGAATAGAGGTCATTAGATTACAAGAAACACTACAACACATGGCATTTTATTTCCTTAACAAAGGAAATAAAAACATGCCATTTTCTGTCCCAGGATGTGGAGGGGGGAGGCCAGGAAGGGGAAGTAAGATGTTTGACCTAAGAATAGTGCTGTAATCTTTGCCACAGAAAAGCTTTGTGTGATTACTATTAGCAATTCATTATCATTCTAAGTCTTTACCTTCACACTTTTCCTGCTGCAGGAGCTGACAACAACCTTAGTTCCTTGGGAACAATGAGGGTCCAGAAAGTCAGTTCTTTTACAGAGGGTTTTTAGGAGTGGTTTGCATGGAAACAAATACTTAAGCTGCTCTCATCTATAGTATCTAAAAACAATAGCCTACAAGCAGACCTGAGGAACACAGCACCGAAAATTTCCCTCCAAGACTTCCAACCACTGCACTAGAGGCATGCTAGGCATGGATATTATCTTGCCAGGTAAATGTCAGCACTCAAGCCAGCTCACCTAAGCAGCAGTAAGTTTGTTCTATACTAGCAGAGTATTTATTATTCCCCCTCTGGGAGCTCCATGTTACACACAAGCATTCAGACACAGAAGATGTATTAAGTGTTTGCTTAAGCCAAGGAAGTCCAAATGAGTGTGTCCTGGATGCTAGTGCTGAGCTGACAGGACAGAGTAATTAATCCACTGTTTGTGCCATTTGAATTTAAGTCAGACTCACAGAATAGTCCAACATTCAGCAGCAGTCTGAATTTTAACATTTTATCTGTCAGCATTTCAACAGGACTGTAAGTTTTACAAATTTTGGTGTGGTTTTTTATGGTCAGTGATGAAAAACAAAGAATACAAAATTATACTGCTATGCAGATGACTAAATCATTTTTATTTAAGTTTTCAGCCTACAAAGTGAACATTTCAGGAACAGATTTGCCAAAAGCGGTTCTTGAAATCATTTTTAAAAATCAAACTTTAACTATAATGAAGTCTCAGTTACTCATGGAGCCATGCAGAAACACAGGAAGGCATCTGCACAGCCACCTGGGATCTATCAGAGCTTGCTGCTTGACCTTCACACTGCCCTTTGTTCACCCAGGCTGGCCCCATGTGCACTGACAGAGTAAGCCAGAGCTTAATGGGTGCTGCCCAAGATGTCTTTACACTCATGAAGCAGCCACATGGCTGGTGCTGAACCTATTCTGGTAAATCCCTCTGAAACTCAAGAGATGTAGAGGCCACTGAGCAATTGCAACCAAAGAGTCCTGCGTGATCCACCTCAGCCCGGACTCTAACAACACAGAGAGAAAATAAACTCAGTCTCTACAGACTCATCCAGATGCTGCAATGCATTCTGTAGTGTCTCCAGAATCACAGGTCTATATTTCACATGGGATCTTCCAGTATTCTTCCCTGTCTGCCTGTGTTATCCTTGAAAATGAATTGTCAACTATAAAGCTGTAGCTGCTCTGCTGCTCTTCATCTTGTGCAAGACTTCAGTTACCACACAAGAAAGCTGAACCAAATTTTTACAGCATCCAAATGCTGCAGCCTAAATGTTAAACTTGGTTGCAGAATACTCATACAGAAACAGTAAAGTCCTGGATCGTTTATAATCTGGACTGACTGACTACACATGTATGGAACTGTAGTCACTGATTCCCAATAAATCTTCTCACTCTGCTCACAAGTAAAGAATTTGCCTTGCCAAACTTTTGCTATCTCAAGTGGATGAAAGCTAGTTTAAGACAATTACCTAGACAGTAATGAGACACAGAATGGTGCATCATGCAGCTGGTGGGAAAGAAATGACCAGTATGAAATAGAAACACACAATTCAGATAGTTAGGAAAGTCCAAGTGATGAGTGCAACCACTTCTTTTACCCAGAGGTATAAGGATTATACACATATCTTATGTGCCTACACAGAATCACAAAGAATAAAGGGCAGGAATGAAGAACAGACTTACTGTAGGAATAATTAAGGACATCATACAGGAGAGAAGATCTTTCTCACACAGAAAACCAAGTGGTTTCCGCAGTTCATATAAATGAAGCAAATTTTACTCTGCAAATTTTACTATTCTACAAATGGAGCAGACAGTTTATACCATGCCAGTAACAAAACATCTTTCTATGACCCACAGAGGACAGCCTCACAATATGGCTACAATTTAAATTACAGCCTTTCCCTCATCCACTAGATGGGTGACCTGGTCACAGAAGGACATCAAATACGTTAAACAGGACTTGCAGTTTGTGAACTCACATTAACTGTGCCTGGTGATCATGATGTTCCTTTACATGCCTTTCAATATTACCCAGAATAATCTTCAGAATGTTTCCAGAAACTGAGGTTAGACCAACAGATCTATAGCTTATTGGGTCTTCCCTCAGACCCTTCCTGTACATAGAGCAACACTGAGAGAGATCCTGTTGCAACAGCCAATAGCTCCTTTAGAACTCTGGCATGAATCCCATCAGGCCCCATGGACTTGTGAACATCCAGCTGATACAGCTGGTTCCTTACAATTTCAGTGTCTGCAAATGGATTGTACTGATATACATGATCCTCCAAATCAAAGAGCTGAGCAGCCTATCAATGTTATCAAAGATGGAAGCAAAAAACAGTCTCTGCTCCTTCTACATCTCTATTAGTCAGGCAATCACCTTCAACAAGTATCAATGTGTTTTTGTTAGACTTTTCCTTGCTATTAATGCACTTTAAAAAGCCCTTCCCTGTTGTCAGATACAGTACTGAAACTGTTCAGCTCTAATTGAGTTTTTGGCCTTTCAAATCTTCTCCCTGCATATGCAAACTACAACTCTGTACTCCTTCTATGATGCCTGATCTCACTTCCAGAGATCACACAGTTTCCCTTTACTCTTGAGCTCCACGAGGAGTTCAATGTTCAGCCAAACTGCTCTTCTGGCCCACTTGCTGGACTTACAACATGCTGCAATTGCCTGCTCCTGCGCTTAGAAAAGACGGTTCTTAAAAACTCGCTTTGTTAGTATTGATCTAACTGAACAGTTTAAAAAATGCCAGAAACTGTTTCTAAAATTAATACATGATTCAATAATAGTAAGACAAACAGAAAACTCTCTGAATATATCAACAAAGTTATGACTGCCAGGGGTATGTGTACCTTAGAGAGAGCACCAATTCTTCTAGATTAAAATACTAGCGTATCACAGGTTTTTCCATGAAAAATATCCCAAGAGCAGCCTATCCTGAGCTACCTGCCATTCACAATGTTGTCTCCATCACAGCATCTTTCAGATTGACTTCTGCACTCCCAGCCTTGAATGATCAGTTTTCCTTTCTTCTGATAACTTCAAGCAATCTGTTTTTGTGGAAGTGTCCCTGTCCATGGCAGGGGTGTTGGAACTAGACAAGCTTTTAGGTCCCTTCCAATCCAAAACATTTTATGAGATGGTTCTAGAACTACAGCACAGTAGCAGTCCTCCAAACATGCAGCAAAACATGTTCAAACATTTATGCATTGTTACTATAAAAACATAAATCCTCAAACACTGGCTTTCACCAAGGCAGTTGCTGAAGTACAAGGAAATTTAACATATTTTGGTTTAGAAACAGAAACCTTTCCCAGTAACTTCTACAGCCTGGCTCCATATTCCACACCAATAATCACTGTAGAGGAGTACAATTCCAAAAAATTTGTTTCCCTGCTAGGTCTCCTTATCAGATTACACCACAAAATAGTCATGTCAGTGATCCAAACTCCAGAGTTTTTTCACTAAATACAAAGAATATGGAAAAAATCACTCCTCAACATGGCTTGCTTTCTCAATTTCTTACCTGTACCAAGTACAACTAAAGCTTGCAAAAACACTTGCTGTGTTAAAAGTTTGTTCACTTGTTTTGATTACTCACCCCACCAAAATGATGATTTATCTGTTTCCCTAAAATATACCAAACTGAATAACCACAAAACATTTTTGAGAAAGGAAATTACCACCTCAAGTCTAAATATACTATACTACTATAAAAAATATACATCAACAAATTTGTATTTGAATGTTACAAAGTTATAAAATTCATGTATTTCTTTACAGTGTATACTTTTAACGATTACAATGCTGTGATATTCCTCCTTTATAATGTGTTTAGACTAATGGCAGTTATGGCAAGCAAATACTCTTAACAGAACTGAATGTTTCATCAGAACAAACATACAGTATAAAAATTCCACATTGTTCTCACACAAATGTTTCTGTCACTTTTCCAAGCAATACATAGTAATGCTTTCTTTCCAGGAATACTAAATATATGTGTTTATATACAGATCTCTTTTATAACACACACTGCTGCACTGCTTTACTTTTTAAATGCATGTACTTTAAATATTTTTCTAAGAGTCCAGCACACTGATTTTTTTTTATGAAAAACACCCAAAGTTTTCAACTAAAAACATATTACAAATACTTGCCCAGAGCACGATTTTACAACCAAATTATAAAAGCCCTAAATCTCAAGTTTTATAATACCATCAGTGACAGAGTCGTAACTGCAGCGACGAGACAGGCGCCGCTATAATGTTAACAGCCAGTATGTAAACACTGACGCAGCCTAAGGGAGGAGCAGGGGCAGCCCCACAAGTGTCCCTTCACACATGCCACAGAAACTTTAGGTGGCTGTATTTAAACTTTCTCTAGTTTAATTAGCTACAAAAGGCAGGGAGAAAAAAATCCCAAACAGCCAGGCAACAAGACTATTAATTTAATTAAAACTGGAATTGTGTCCCCTCTTAAAGCTTTATAGTTCTTGAAATTCATTAATACATGACTTCTTGAGCAAGGGTCCAATAAAATGAAGTTTGCCATTTAGTTACTAGCAAAACACAACTTTAAATGGTTTTGAAATGTCAGCACATTTACAAAACACTTAGAGAACACCATTTTTTCCTAGAAAGTAGTCACAGAGGACTTAAGCACAGGCTCTCCACCAAGCTCTGGTACTTCTTTAGAAGTCAGCAAGGTACAACTGATCTAATTAGATTTCCAGTAACAGGCTGGCTTCAGCCAAGTCTCAAATCACATTTCAACAGCTTGATTCACAACAATTTTAACAAGTATATTCAGTTACTTCCTTGCTTTCTAACAGTCTCAGTACTTCTAGAACGAGGCAGTGCCATGTCTTTCACTCCAAGCCACGCATCTCCTCCTTCCTGTACGTTCAATTCCTGGCGATATCATTTAATAGATGTTGAAAGAAATGACAGGAGACTGTAACTTGGAATTACAAACAGAAGCCAAAAGACATCAGCAAAATATTCTTTTTTAAAAATCATAAATAAAATTGCTTCAGATCACCAGTTGGAAACACCTCCTGTAGGAGCCAACAAGGATTGTATGGTTAAACAACTCCATACAAAAGTTAATAAAATGAATGCAATAATTTCCTAAGTAAACTCAATGAAATTAAAGGAACTGAATCATCTCTATTTTTGAGGAAACATTAACACAGCCTTAATGTCTAATACTACAGAACTGAATTCTATGATGAAACAATTGCAGACTTTTCTTTAATAGAAGATGTAAAACAGGTGAATCTGCAAAGAACATTATATTCTTTTAAGTATAATCATGCAACTGCACCTATCAGAAGCTTGCTTGCTTATTATTATATATCCATAGCTATTATGACAATATAAACATAAAGAATTACTAAAATATTGACAATTAAAACAAATTAGAGCCAGTAAAAATGCTTCCTCCTAACCCTAGAAGGCAATACACAAAGCTTGAGAGCACTAGAAAAAGTGGAAAATTCTGAGTTCCTCCTAGTGGAGTAAAGGACGAAAGGCATAGAATATGTGCTTGCAATGTGCAGATTCATAATCTCCATGTTTATGTATCCAAATCCAACTCTTATCTAAGAAATAATTTTTATCACAACATTACTTAATCATAATAATGTGACCAGTTCTCTTTCAATAATCTCACAGAACATTTATGGATACATATACAAAAAAAAGTTAAGAAGTGTTTTTATTCCTTGGCCCTTTCCACAGATCCTGATAAACTAGTTTTCATAGACAGGACAACTACATTTTATGGTCATCACATAGAACACACATGGACATATTAATGTGCCATTTATATCTTTATAGACCTGCAGGAGCAGAATATAGTGCAGAGCATTTCCTGGGTCTGTTTGAAGCTTCTATTGCAATGTCACCTCCCCCCCTCATTGCCAGTGTCCTGAAAATCTGTAATTAGATATAACATAGATAAAATCTACAATCAAACTAATTCTGTCACACATTAGAAACCATGTTCCTCCTCAGGATTATAATGTGCCTAGCCAAGCTATCAATCTCTTTTTCCCATTCTCCCATCTGAATTACATACTACAAGGCTGGCACACATGAACAGCAACACTTGGAAGAAAATCTGATTTATAAGCCTGCTGTTCCCAAGTTCAGGACTGACAAGGACACTGCACAAGCAAATGCCAGTGAGGTACTTAAAATAGGGTATCCACTTGGGAAGAGATTAAGTGATTAAGTTCAATGTTGCTGCCAGCTGCTAGTAGCGATTTGAAGGGCTAGAGATAGGTTTATAAACTCAAATCAGGACTTTTTCCCACTTCCCTGATTTTTCACTACAATTTGTTCGAAGCTGTTCAGCAGATAACTGAAAATGCCCCTGAGTCTCCATGTGAAACGTCAGTTTCCTAAGGGACTGTGAGTCTATTAAAATTTGATTTTGCCTGTAACAGAAGCTAACAGGCAAACAGATGTGAAATCAGAAAGTCATATTTCACTGTCAGCAGCAGCATTTTGCACATTATACATAGTTGCCATCTGAGAACATACCAAACAACTTTGTATTTTAAAAAAAATCCTAACTTTCAAATACCTCTTGATGTCCTTTAACAATTCCTTTCGTTACGAACAATGACTCCACATTTTCATATATGTGTTATACTGCAATACCAAGATTTCCTTCTTTCCTTTATCTGATCCAACACAATGTGAATTTTTAGACAAAATATCTTAGGTCACACATCATGGATTCTGACAGAAAGGGGAATAACCCTACAGAAATTAAATATTCTAGCATCATTCATTGCACACATGCTGTACCAATACACTTTTGTCATTTCCACATACATCTATTTCAACTTCTATTTCTTTCAAATTTCAGATACTAAATAGAATCCTGTTCACATGTCACAGCTTCCATACATTGCCACAAACAAGTCTAGAAAAACCCATTTAATATAAAATTTGCTTGCCTACTCTTTCTGTTACTCTTAAAGAGCATAGCTTTGCAACTTTCTCATAGTTGTTCTGCTATTATTTGAAAACCTTGTACAGGTTTGGCCTCATAAGCAGATTCAACTCTCCACTCACAAATATTTTGAAATACAAGGTCACAGACTGACAACCAGCCTGATTTCTTCCTCTTTAATGTTACCTAGAAATATTACAAGTCAGGCACAGAAAAGCCTCACATTGTAACAAGTCTGTAAGAAAAGTTAAGCCCGTGTAACCTCTGATAAAAGGGAGAAAATACATTTGCTCTCACCCCAAAATGATACTCTGATGCCAACAGCAGTGCTGGAGTCTAAGTAACTAGATAAAGTTCTACTAAAATGTATCCAATCTCTTAACAGTAATTACTGCAAGATGAAAATCAGTCAGAGAGGACATGAAAAAGATAATTAACTTATTTGGTAACTTGATTATGATTATTTGGTAACTTAATTACGATTATTTTCTCTATAATTACATTAAACAAAATTATTTAGAAGTGCTCCCAGACTTCCAGAAACTCTTACATGTCCTAAATCTTCAAAAACAATGGCTCTAATGCATTTTTTTAAAAGGATAGAACTTTGACATACAGAAAACTTGGCATAGGCTTTGCTTACTCCACAGCTGAAGTTCAGGAACGAGGCCTGACAGTGAGTCAACAACATAATGATACATATTTGCCATTATTTTTAAATGAGCGCTTAAGGAAGTTTCAGACATCCACAGCAATCTAAAATGCATTCACACCACGTGTACTACCTCCTTCACTATCTTTTTTAAAAGAGTAATCCTTTACCCTTCTTTTACCTTCTCTTCCTTAAACTTACTAACCAGATGCCTAAAGCATCTCACTCCACAGTAAATTAAGAAAGTATTGTAACTGACACTATTTATACAAGCTACTGACATAAATTGAATTTCCAACAATAAAACCTTACAAGACAGGGTTTCATCTGCCACCTTCCTGGGCACATCACAAATGGCAGCTTTGGGCTATCCTTGGATTACTTAGAGTTTTCTTCCCCCTCTTAATGTTTTCATCATGAACTTACCTCTGACAGATGAACTTCAGCACCTTGCCTTAAGCGAAAGGGTTTGCTTTCTGTACCACTACATTTCATCCAATCTGAATTATTTCAATTCACCCACAATTTTCTCCACAACGTCCTGTAATTCCTCCATCTTAACCAATGTCAAGTTGTTAACTCGAGTCATCAGCATTTTCCTTCTTTGTGACTAATTACAAGCATTGCTCAAATTATATTTTAAAAAACAAACAAGAACAAAAGTTTCATTAGGGAGCCCTAAGTAACCAAGCTTTAATCAGGCAATTCTGAGCAATGCAATTGCACATTAAACAAAACAAACCACAAACAGGAAACTGAATGTTCATAAAGTGTTTTTTCACTGTAGCTTTCTAGATTTAAATTTTAGGTTGAAAAAAGACACTATTTCAGATGAACTGTATTTCCAGCACTCTGAAATAAGCCCACTGAACTGTCAAATGTAAATCATCAAACGACCAAAACAAGAAGTATTACTATATTAAGCTGAAAATCCATAAACGCAAATCCTACCTGCTTTTCCTTTCAATGAGAATAGCCATGTAAGAAGCAGGTAAAGCTGCACCAAAGCCAGGAGACCAAAAGTAGAATTTTCCAAGTATCTTCCTGAAAAAGCAATTTAGACACATATTACATGCAAATGGAATATTCATGCATCACACTGTATTTCATCTGTATTACAAAATTATGAATGATTTATTAACTTTGTCCTCTTACATTAATCTGTACTTAATAATAAATACTAATAATTAAATTTTTACAATTTGAGAATTCTCAGAAGATTTGCCAAAGTGCTTCATAAATACCTGAAACACTTCATTAATGTATTCATTTCATTTAAGTGGCTACTTTTCTTCCAGGAAATCAGTGTCTTCCAACACATATTTTTGAAAAGTTGCAGATACTAATTACAAAAAAATCTTCTAAAAGACCTTATAGCCATTCATCTCTTTGCTACTTGTCCAAATACAAGTAGGATGTTCAGGAAGATCTGCCTTGTGGAACAAGTGATGCAGACAGGTGAGACAGAAATCAAATCAAATAATTATAATACATGCCACACTCTAAACAGACAATCCACTGATGCTAAAAACAGGAAAGTACACATTTACAGTAAGCCAAGGAATCAGTCTCTACATTACAAGTGGAAGCAACAGTGAATTCCCAGTCCTATTAAGCTGGCTAAGCTCTCATTTTTGGCAGATAGATCTGGATTTCTTTTGGAGTTCACACAATTTGAACTACCAAAATTCCTTCAACAATAAGAATTTAAAAAAAAAAATTCATTACACAAATGGCAATATCTAAGAAAATCTTTCTATAAATTGGTCATTATAAAGGAAGAAAGCCAAACTGCAGGCCTGACACAATGTCACCCACCATGCTTGTTCTGCTGAGGAGACCTGCAACTTCAAACTTATTCAGGCCAATCATAGGCAAACGAGTCAGAGTTGTGACATTTGGTACCATGATAATAAATATACTTCCATTATACCAATGCTGCTCAGCTGACAAGTACTACCAGTGAGAAAACAAAGCATTACAATGGAGCCTACCCTTCTAAAAACACAGCAAACAAAATAAACAAAATGGCAAACACACAGTAGAAGAGGACACCTTCTTAGGCAAAATTTCACATTGACAAGACAGAAGAGAGAACCAAGATAATTAATCAACACCATCTGATTAGCTCACTTTCAGTCTTGCCGTCAAAGGCATGAGCAGCCTCATCTCATACTTCTGCAAAAATAACATTACCAGCGAGCAATGCCAGCTTACGTTCCTAAGTGAAAAGAGAGCCAGTGTATCAGCAGCAAGTGATGTAATGGCAATTACACACACTGCTCATTCCCACGGCTGCAAAAGGATAATTTCTCAGGATGACAATGCCAAATGCTGCAGGAGCTAAAGTTCATTATTAGGACTCTCTCAGAAAGTAATTACTGTATGAAGTTTCAAGGAAGTCATTTTAAGCATCTTAATAAGTATGAACACATCTTACCAGACACACCTGTTAAATAACAGAACAAATGCCTTTTCTGTGGGAAAGAAACCGTAATTTGTTCCTTTGGCATGGTTTAGAATCCTTTTACAAATGCTTGCATGTTTGGTTTGACAAGATTTTGGAAACAACAGTAACACATTTTACATAATAAAAGTCCAGTGGAAATAAAAATGTACAGTCACTAACTGAAACATTTAAACTTCTCCCGAAGTAAATGAAATTAGGTTTTGTTATTACTTGCATGTTTATTTTCACATGTTCTGTGGATAGAAATTGGAGTAAGAATGAGGAGTTCTTTCAGGTCATGCACTAATTCCTCAATCTACAAGTTGTATATGGACAAAGTTAATTACTGTAGTTGATAGACTAACAGAACCATGTCTTTGGGAGGTTTTACATGTAATTGAACCATAAACCTAAAAATCACACCTTTCATTTAACAGATGCAATGCCTGTCAACACAGGAACCCAGCACTTCCATCTGAAGCTCAGACAGATGCAGTCTGCTGGATCTCACCAGTGGAAGAGATTACAACCCCCAGCTGGACTGTCACACATCCTTCGCAGAGATCATCACCCTCACTGCTCTGCCAACAGAGCAGCCTGTACACAGACCCTAATTCATCACACAAAAAAAAATAGGAGCTAAAAGAAAGTCAGTCAAGTTAGCTTGGCAATCTCTTCCTAAAACAAGAACATCTACCCACTGCCTAAGTTATTGCTGACATTGGATTTAGGTATTTTTGACATTTTACCCACCTGTGAAATTCTAAGAGTATTAAACAATGCCTGGAATAATTTTAATTCCGCATTCTTGCCTAAAGTTTACATCCTTGGGAATTTTCATCCATTTCAATTTTGGTAGTTTTTCCTAGCAGAAAGGAAGAAACTACATGAGTTAACATGAGTTAAAATGTCCAGCTATAAACCCTTACTCCATTGCTTTGGTCTAGAACTCCAGGAGGGCAAGAGCCATCCACTGCATGGGGTTTGCTGGACAATGCTGCTTCTGAGTTACTGCTACTGCTAGAATATACCTTTCACGCAAAAACAGATAGAAAAACTGCAGCATATATCCTATAGTACAAATCTATCACATCCAATCTCTCATCACTATCTAGAAGCAGATGGAGAGCACCTAGATCTTCACAGCCTCAAACAATCCCTTTTCATGGTTGCATATCAATTCCAGAAATACTCAGGCCAGTTAGCAGAAATAGAGGTGCTGGTACTTCTTTGATGGTTTCAAATGTTTCTGGCCTAGATAATCACATACCATGACTCTTGCTCTCAGGGGCTACTGAAGGAAGTACAGCAATAAGTTCAAAGAATAATACAACCTCAATCAAAACATTAAGAAAACATAAACATTAAAAAAGACCAAATTGGTTAAAAATAAAGGACTGAAGTCTCACATTTCCATCCTCCATCAACCACCCAAGAGAGCAGGCGAGAGAAGCAAGCTTATATGACTCAAGCTGCAAGACAAGTATATTAAATACAAGATATTAAGTACATTTCAAGTGAATGACTTTTCAACATTATGATCTTAGAAGAAACTCTTAAAAAGGTATGCAGAGCTCAGTTTGTAAAGGTGTCATGTACTCATTCAGCTTCCCAGTGCAGTCTCATTTTTTCTCCAAACACCACTCACACAGCTCCTTGACCATATTCAAGTGCTGAAGTGACTTGTTCAAAGAACCAACCCATAATGATCTTCAAACACCTTCCTGATAAATAGCAGCTGGTTTAAAGCCTGTTCCTGAGTAAGGACAGAGCTGCTTTTTTACTTTGCACTTTTCTCTATCAAATTTTATAAGTGATTTTAATCAAGATTTTTCTGAAATGGATGAGACTCAGTTTTAGATTTCTGTACCCTAAATAATCTCATGCAATCTCTCATACTAGTATTCAGCCCCTCTTCCAGATTCCTTAGGTATTCCAAAACAAAGGACATAACAGGAACTTCATTGGCAACTGATTCTACAATGGAAACCAATAATTTATGCCTTATTTTGTTTCACATATATTAACTACTTGCTAATCATTTACTAATTCCTGGAAGACAGACAACCTTTCTTCTTGAAGAGTCCTAGCAAGCATTCTTGTCACAGGCACCTGGGAATACATGGAAAATGCACCACATAGATCATCACCAGGTATGCACTCATTCTTGAAAGGATACAAGTTTGGAAAGTATTTCTTCTCTGATACATAACAAGGATAACAATCATGTTATCCATTGTTTTCTGAAATGCCATTTAATAGCTCTTACATATCCTAATCACTTAATTGCTGAGGCTCTGAATTTCACTTTGGACAGAAAAGCTGCGACATTCATGTACTTCAACAGGCACCATTAGCATGGCTGCCTTAAATACTTGTTTGCCTCTACTAGTGATTTCAGTTCACCAGTTTCAATCAGCACACTAGCCATCAACTTTTTAGTTGCAAGTCCTGCAATTGCAGGTGGTGGGCAGTGTGCAGAGACTGCCAGCAAGGATTCTGCTGCAGCTGTTTGCTCCTCAGGGGCATCCCTTTGCAAGAGAAAAAGCACGTACACCTCCCAAGATGCTGGTTGGTTACTGTGGTTGGTTCCAATGTGACAATCATTGGAATTGTCCTTTACATGGTTCTGACCTAGGACAACCCAAACAATGCTTCAAGGAGACTTGGAGGGCAGGTGGGCTAGGCAGCACTTCCACTACCCAGTCTGCATCTGGCCATGCTGTTCTGGAGGTCAGAACAGCTTGAACTGCTATGCCCACATAGGTGAAGGCGATGCCATGCCAGAGCAAGACACCAATCTCTCTGACCAGCACAGGCACGGGCATGGATCTGTTAGATGGCTAATACCCTCTGTAAGAGGAACTGCTGAAAACCATACAACTTAAAACCATCGCAGCAGAGTAACATTTTACTACAGCATTGAAATGAAGCACTGCAGATTGACAGGCAAATACATGGCAGAATAAGGAACAGCACTCTGTAGTTTAGAGGAATAAAGATGAATGGATATTAATACAACCTAGACTGCTAGAAAACATCATATTCTTTAGAGCTCATTACTTATAGATTCACTTTGACCTTTGAGAATTATTTACTCGAAAAGCATTCCATGGCTCCTCAGCCAGCTCCTCTTCTTCTCTGCCTTCTCCTCCACCTTTGAGGGAAAGTTGAGAGGCCTCTAAACAGACTTAGAAGTATGGCATAAGGGGTTTATCTTTTCAAGGGGCTGGTGAGTATGCTGTGAGTTAACTTTCAAACATTCATAGCTCCTGTAGGATTTACATGTCTGTGTGTAACATCTCTTACAATAAATGCATAATCATATTAATAAAAAGCAACTTTTAATTATTAACTATCCTGATAGTTACTTGAAATATATGCTGGAAACAGAATACAGAGATGCCTTTTATGCTCATTTTTCAGAGCAAGTCTGTATCTTACAGAATCCCAGAGGCTTGGGATTTCCTTCACTTATGATCATAAGGAAAAGTACAAACTTGGATAACTGGATAAAGTTCAGTATAATTAAAAGTTACTACAGCCTCTGCATGAGGAAAATAGAAACCAATATCAAATTACATCAATTATTTCTACAAAAGACAGATTAGGCCTTTTTAACTCCCCTCTAAAAATTATCTGAATTTCCTGCAACAATGTATTTTGAATCTGTAAAACAGAGAAAAAGAAGCAAAGTGGATACCTTTACTTGTTTACTCATTTAGAAGATTATAAAAATGAGAAGAAAGTAATTTTTAAAAAGCAAAGTTTCATATTCAAATGGTAAAATCAGAAATCAAGGTGATTGTTGTAGCTTTTCTTATTTCAAAGCACTACAAACAAGTCAATTAGAAAAAGACAAAAATTATTATACAAATTGAGAAGTTGCACAAAAATAGCTTTATTACATTTCATTTCTAGGATAGTATACCAACCTTAGAATGCAAAAGCAAGCAATATACAAGGTCCCATTTGCTGTCAGAAAGGAAGTTGACTGCAAGATCTCAGGTAGCAGTTTGTATAAATAATAGTCAAGCTTTCGTTTCCTGAGAATAGCTGCAACCTGAGAGAGAAGGGAAGAAAAAAAATGGAGGACAGACTTTAATTCAGTTAGGCACTTTTTGCACATGGTAAAGAAATAGAAAAACAGAAAATGAGGCATACCCACTTCAGTAGTAAAACAAAGCCTATTAAACTTTATGGACAATACCACAAAGATTTGCTTTGAACTTGTTCCAGCCGTTACAATATTTATACCAGGAAATACATCAAGCAATATGAAATGGGAAGTATGGGAGGAATTTTATTACCTTGTTAACATTGGCTATAATTGTCAGAAACACTGTCTGCCAGGTATCAAAACTTTTAAGATGTTGATATATCTACAGAGTTCTATCTTTGAGACAATTGGACAATCACATAATTATGGTCAGAATATCACTAAAGTAATCCAAACACATGTCTTACACAGTGCCTGTGAAGTGGTGATGTATTTTTAAAGGTTTTCTACTTCAATTAAATAACTGCAAGTCTTCAAGAAATGTTCATGATCTGCTGGGAGAACAACACATTCCTGACATATTTCACAGAATTGGTATATTACCTAAAAAACCACCTATAGCAGAAAACAGGCTCAATCTAAAGAATAAACATTCTTTTTGCTCAGTTTAATGTATGTCCCAGGTATTATAAAGAATAACTTATTTAGTGACTCAAACACTAAAGGCCTTCATACTTTTTTTTGTCTACAGAAATTCTGCAATTAGCTAACAGGAAGATGTAGCAAACCAGGCTTGTCTCAGAGGCGCCCAGGGCTAGACAAGAGGCACCAGACAAGCTCAAGTATGGGAAACTCTGGTTAGACCTAAAGAAAAAAAGTTTTCATTTGAGGGTGGCTGAATTTTGGAGGAGATTGCTGAAAATTATTGTGGACTCTCCACCCCTGGAGACCTTGAAACTTAACTAGAAAAGTCCTCAAGCAACCTCAGGGCCCCCCAAGGTCCCTTCAGCTACATGCTCTTATGACTCCATGAAAGTATACTTTGCGTGCACCATGACACAATTTTTCATTCTACTAGGGTTATTATCTGCAAGATTGATCTCTAATGCAATACAACAATTATCTTTAGCTGCACTGATCTCCCCAGGAGTCTCAAAACTGGATGGAGTTTTTGGTCAATGTTGCTAGTGCTGATGAGAAGAAAGACATCCTGTCAAATCCATACTGCCAGCACATCTCAAAGGCTTGGTTGTGAGAGGGAGATATTCTTCCCAAACACTGTCCACTGAATAGCAAGTAGATATTTTAGAATCAGAGATGGGCTGAAGATTCCACTAAAACTAACCATGGGAAAGTTCTGCCGAAATCTTATTTCCAAAATGAAGCTTGAACTAAGGTTTAAGAAGAAATCCATGCATGAACAGACCTCTGAAAACACATTTACACATTACTTAATCAAGTATCAAGACTGCTTTGAGCATAATGGATTAGGCAATGATGCAATCTAGATAATTTTCCTGCTGAAGCAAAGTCTTAACATAGCCTAAATGCCAGATAACTAGTTGCTACCCACTCAGCTATTTCTAGCATACTGTAGGAAGGACATGAACATTGGAACAAAATAACAATTTTTTTGTTTTAAGAACACAGCCTTTACACCAAAGCATGAAGTCTTGCTCCCTCAGACCAAAGTGTAAGAAGTGCAACACAGAAAGATTGGTATCTTACAAATTAATGTCAAATCAAATTAAAAAATTTATTTCTGTAATGTCTCCAGGAAGTTTTAGATATTAATATAAGTTTCTGGTCTCCTTCCCTTCACTGTGCTACTCCCAAATGAAAAACAGAAAAGAATCAGAAACAATAACACACAAACCATTCCAAAGAAAATTGCTCACACTAATTGAAAGAGAAATATGTGTGAGAGCAATAGAGCTTCGTGGACACACACAAAAAAAAAAGTTTATAAAGGCTTAAATTTTCTAATTGCTTTATAGACACCAATGAAGCTAAATATTGTGTAGGGCTGAAAGCAGGCAGGAGCAGTCTATATAGAGTTTTTCTACTCTTCTACTGCCAGTGATGTGATTACGTGGAAAAATACCAGATATTTCAGGATACCATTTTGCTGTCCCTATCAGTGCCACATATTTCAGAAAAGTATTATTAAAGTGCAGAAAGGTTATGAAATCTGATGTCAGAATGCAGCAGTTCATGGCTCCCACTGGGATACACTTCACCCAAGTCAGCTGGTGATGAAAACCAAATTCTTACAATAAATGCACTGGTCAAGGCTTAGCAGTGGATGCCAATAGCAGAAAGAACGGAAGGAGAGGGCATCAGGATGTCCAGTGGGTACTTTCTTGGCAAAATAATAATCTCCACAAAGATGCATTGAAAAAAAAAATGGTCAGTATTAATAAAGAAACAGATAGGAAAAATATTTTCTAGCATTAACTGTAGAATTCACACAAATGCATTTTGACTCTCCAACATAAAAAATGTAATTATAAGAATTCAGTCCACCAGTTTCATGATACCTCAGTTTGTGGAATATCATTACTCAAGTACTTTTTCTTTTTTTAATTTAGTCTTTATATGCAAATGCTAAGCCCCACAGACCTAAAAAAAGCCCAGAATTTATTTATTGTGTCCTAACCATGGAAAGAATATACACAATTCCAACACCATCCCTAAACCACAGCTGCACAGTCTACTGCAAGATTAGAGCTAGGCTATTGGTGTTCCAGCAGAAAAGGAACATGAGACAAACCCAAGCATGATTTGAGGCACCAGCCAAGCCTGATTATTTTCACAATGTGTCATGTAACGCCTACAAGCATTCATCATCCAACCACAATAACCTCAGCTTCACCTCCAGCATCCTTAATCCTCACCTGTGTCCCTGAACTATGCATTCCACAAGAGGCACTGCACAGAGACGATAGTCTGACTTAATTAATGCGATTAATTGGCTGACCAATGTACAGCTGGACAGGTTACACAGCAGGCTAAAACCACCACAGGCTTTCTGCCAATTCTGTGTACAACATTTCTGTCTCTCCCTCCTCCACCTCCCTCCCTAACCATGTCCTAAGCTTGTACAGAGTGCATGACTTCAAGGACTACCCCTCCATCAAAGTTTGGTGGAATCAGACAACACATACTACACTGACTGATGGAAAATGGAAACAAGCACTACCATCTCTCATTCCTTCACTACATCCAGCTGAAATCAACCGCACCATAACAAACTTTTATTAAAGAAAAAAAGAAAGAATTTTGAAAACCCTATAGAAATATGCAGACAGCCAAATCCTTAGGAAAGCAGAGGTCAATAGCATTTATAAGTACAACTATCTGACATGTTGAGGCACCTTTAAAATGCAAATTTGAAGATTACCAATACAACCATGCACATGGTTTATATAATCCATATGCTGCAAGTCATTAAAAACCCAAGGAAAAAATTATGAAGTAAGTCACATGATAAAAGCAATCTCCAGTATTTAAAACAGTTAAGAAGATACTTCAGATTACTCAAATGGTGGGCAGAGCTACAAATGCATGTCAGATTTCCTTCAAAATCATATTCAATTATTTATATGTTCTTTCAGAACCATTTGCAACTTTTTACAAATTTTACAACAACATTACTCCTTTGTTTTATAAAAACTATTATTAAGTGCTTTGGAGTAACTGAATCTCAAAATGCCCTCAGGTACCACTTGGGTTTTGAAAGACACTTGTTCAAATAAGCAACTTCTTTCTCATGTGTCCTCTGAAACACTCAGATTTGTTTTTCCTTTAGTTAGCTCATCCCTTCCTGATTTCACAGATTACAAAACCTGGCTCCCACATTGTTTAATTTCATAACTCAGTTCCTGCAATACTCTGAGGAAGAACAATGTGCCTCCTGCTCTCTGAGTTGCCCTGTTTCATGTGAGATGCTATATGAGGATCACCATCAGTGGTTTGAGTTGTTTTGATTTGGATTTTTTTAAATTTTCCATATCACCCAACCAACTAAAAACAGTACTCACATACTCTTTAATGACATCTAAATTACCTTCAAGCCTGAAATCACTCTCACTCCATGACAACTTATCTTTACTATTTGTTTTCCTTCTACTGAAATGAGTTGGAGACTGTATTTCATTCCCTTTAAAATGTCTAAGTCAGCATAATTTTCAAGGATTGTCCCCCTACCCTGAAATTCTTGCACTCTACTGTAAAGCTGTACCAACTTAAGAGAACAGATTTATTCCTTGATACACAGTCCCTGCTAGTTCTGAGTATTTGTAGTGTCTCTACCAAGATCTTTGCTCAGTCAGTCAAGGCTGAGGCTTTCCCTGATTTCCAACATTACCGTGATGCAGGTCCCTGGTTACCCCTTCCATCTTTGAGCATAAGTGTTTCAGTTCACCTGAATTCATTGTATGATTTTTTAAAATTCTCAGGATATCTGAGCAAAAGATTCCTTTTGTTTATTTTCAATTTATGAAAGAATTTTATAGTGTGGTCTGAAAGCCACCTGAACAGCCTGGAATGAAAAAGTCACAGATTCTTACTTTAGTAACATCTAGGCTAATTTTAGTCATATTTAACCCACCTTCCAGAAGAATCCAAAGGCAAGAAGACAGTGACCTACATGTCATTCATAACATAGCAGAGACACAGGGCACTGCACAGTACTAAGATGAACAGATATCCAAAAGAAGGCAATCACATACCACCATCACAGCATCTCTAGGTACTGGGTTGGACAGAAGAAAGATTACTGAGAGTCTAACCCAGAGATCCAAGCTGGCATCCAGAAGCACGTTCCACAGTAACACTATCATCCTCCCTAGTCTCCCCATCCTGCTTTTAAATACACAATGGTTTGCAGCACAAACAAGGAGAAATCACATTTTAATATACCCAGCAATTCCAGAGTATTTTAGAATACAGTCTGGCAGTGCAGCCTTCCTGCACCCCTCACAAAGATGATAAATGACTACTCTATCTATGCTGGCAGATAAGAGAGGATCCCCTTTAGTGTTAGCTGGCTCCCCACCTTTGCTCAGGACCAGTTCAAACAGCTCTCCCAAGGGAAGCTGTGTGAAAAGCAAATATGCAGCAGCACAGCCAATGCGCACCATCCATCCTTGGGAACAACCTCTGGCCCAATCCCACAGCAATGTGCACACAGCCAGGAAAGTGATGTGAGACTCACACTGCAGCTTGATCTGCGCCTGGTGATTCTGTCCCACCTATAACATTTTCAGAATAATTCATTAGCACAGTAAGAGTTGTTCTTGCAGTTATTGTCTCCAGCCAAACAGGGATTTACCTGTGAAGTGACCTGCCAGCTGCCACACGCTGCCTGCACTGCAGCTCCCTGGCCCATGCTGTACTCGTACCAATGTCCCTCCCACTGACATTGCAGAGGAAGAAAAAGCACTTTATACAATTGCTGATAGCATTTGTGTCTCTGACAGTATGATATCCAATGCTATCCTATTCCTAGAGAGGTTACAGAATAAAGAATGGAGATGAAGACACAGAATACAGTTACTGATGGGTCAAACAGGGCTCAGGAAGACAACAGCACTGGAATCCTAAGTAGAAAAAAAATCCCTTCTGATACAGAAAGAGAAAGAAGCAATTGACATCTAAAAACCTGAAGATTATTCTAGGCACAGGAAGAAGCAGATACGGCACAAGTATTAAGAAGTACTAGAAGTGAAACCAAAATGAGAATCAAAAGTAAGAAAATGAGCATGAGAAGAAATTAAGAAAGAAAAAAAAACAATAAAATAGGTCAAGTGCTGAGGATCATTAAAATCTGTACTGGGGCAGCAGACTGGTTACATCTGTTGTGAAGGGCTGGCTGAAGCAGCCCTCGGTGCAGAACACATGTGAGACAGCCCCGCTGGCAGCCACAGTGCCCCAGGCCTGCTGCTCCTCTGCTCCATGCCAGCAGATCTGTGCGGGAGAGGCGTCTGCAGTCAGAGCCAGGGTAAGCCAAGAGTCAGCTCGGGCCAAGGCTCAGGCTGTGCCCTTTAGCAGCAGCAAGGAAGGGCAGCAGATGCAGGGGAGCAAGGGGGCGGTGCTGGGAAGGAAGGGCAGGAGAAGTAGCTGGGGAGGGAAGGGTTAGGGTTACCTGCGTTTGAAAGGGAAAAGGGCAGGACAGAAGTCAGGTTGGAAAGTGAGGGAGGGAGCCTGTCTGAAATTAGGTGGAGAACACACAATCAGACTAAGAGAAAGGAAAGGTAAATGGCATGACTGACTCTTGCCACCCCATAGGCAAAAGGTTAGAAGAATGAGTTCTACAATTGCTACTGCAAAGTAGCAAACCAACAATTTTTACCTTATTCAGATTAGGTGAAAATAATGTTACCTGATGAGCTTATCTCTGATGCACTACAAAGACTTCATACAAATAACTGAGCACATTTATCTACTGTGCACTATCAGCAAACAAATGCCTAAAACGTACAGGAACAGAGGACTTTGTTCTAATGCATGTGATGAACAGCACTTTACCCTTGTGAAATCAACAGAATCTTGGGAAATGGAAGCTGAGACAACTCAAAGTCAGTATTCCAGCCTTTCCCCAGCTTCATGCAATTTCCCTGTTAAATCATTTTTTTGTCCTCACTGCTGTGAATTTCTAGAAATCTGACTTCTCCAGCTTTGAAAATACAAGATGACACTTTCCCATTTCGCTTAGCTTTCATTAATGTAAAAACAAAGTACAGATGAAAGAAAATACAGCAAATTCAGAGGAAGGACTTTTTCATTGACGCCTCAAGATATCAAGGCAAATAGTTCTCAAAAGGTGTAATTACAAGGTTTATGAAAGACTGTTTAGGGATTCTTCTGCAGGTACAGATGCTAAGCAACTTTTTTTTTTTTTAGTTAGCCTCATAAGACTTGCATATGGAGACACTCAGTTTGTGCAAACACAGGCAGCTTTAATTACAAAACAGGCATTCCTGCCAGCCACTTCATATGGGGAGAGACAATTCAATTTAGATGTGAAGCCCATTTTCACTAAAGCAATCCATTTGTACTGGAGCAAAAATAAAGACAGTGCAAGTATGGTGTCTCAAGGCTATATTTTTTCCTAACTAAAAAAATACTCGGGCACAATTACTAAAAAGAGTAGGAAAAAAAACAAACAACAACTAAACAAAGAGAACAGCACTACTTAAAAGCAAAGACTCTATACAGTCACTTACTGACAGCCAATATTTCACTTACTAACAGCACTTAATTCAGCTCCATCAGTCTCCCACAGACCAAAGAGAAACAAAGCCTTTGAGAGATGCGGGGTGAAGCTGTTATGAGTTTGGACTCTGGATTGTAACTGTCCCTAACCATGTTCTCTCAGGGAACAATCTCTGGTTATTTATTCTCATCTATTCATTCTCATTCATTTCTACACAAGCTTTTGGGAAAGGAAACTCTTTCATCTCCTTTCCTTAGTTATTAGCTTGTAGCAACAGGAGGAACAATCAGAAGCCATTTTACAGGCTTGACATAGAAAAATGAAGTGCATTTTTTGTTGCTGAGCTCTACAAGGGACCAGGACTAAGTACTACCAGAAACATTATGAACATACACTGACAGAACTATGAATACAAAATAACTTAAGTCCATCCTCTTATGTGAACCTGAACATTTCTGCTGTACACCTGTGGTATTTCATTTACAATTAAAAGGTTTTCAAGCACAGCTGTAACTCCAGCAAAGAATGACTTCTGTGATGACTGTCTTAATTCAAGACTGTTCTTTCCCTGCCAGGCTACTTAGCTTGCAAAGCTTCTGCTTCCTCCTCTGCAGCCCACATTGCACCCTTTTCCTCTTTACCTTACACTGGTTCTGCTGCTCATCAAATCCTGCTCAATAATCCTATTCAATTCATTACTGCATCTGAAAATGACCCCAGCTAAAAGCAGGGTAAGTAACCTCTTGTGGGTTAGCTCATGGAGAGACGAGGTCCAGAACCACACAAAGAAAAAGTACAGTGATGTGTCTGGGAGCAGAGACTGGCAAGTGCCAGGATCTGAGAGCAATTCAGCTTTAGATTACTCTGGCATCTCAAATTAAACAGTATCAACAAAAACCTAAGAGAAACTAAACTGAACTGCAAAGAAGACAGTGCAAAAAGTGAGGCAGAGGTATTACAATATAGCAGGAGACTGGTTGAGAAGGTTCTCACTTCACTTTGGGTTTGTGACAAAATGTAACTGTTTATGGGGTCACAATGCAAAACAGGTCAGGAAAACATTTTGCATTTTTAGGTTTGTTTTTCTTTTCAAAGACATAAAAAGTGGGAGCTTTCCCCCTAACCCGTGACTGCACAACTGAGTGACCCATAACAGAGCTATGAGCAGGAAATCTCTTGACCAGGTTTGGCTGTTGGGGATTTTCGATTTAATTACAGAACTGTTTAAGCTGCTTTATACTCAACCAGACCTGACAGATCACCACTACACCTCTCATGGCTCACTTCAGAACCATGCTCTGCTGGTACAAGTATTTATGCTCCTACAGAGCAAACTAGATAGGAAACAGATCCAAAGAAAAGAGCACTGGTTAAAGGAAGAGGAGAAGAGAGAATGTTCTCTGTATTAGTTTAATGATACAACTCACTGTATGCTCCCACCAACAGCTGCCACTCCTGTCTGTGGCAGTTCAGAGTGAAAATGTTCACTGTCAGAAACGACAACTCCTTAGGGTCACGCTGCTACCAGTTTTAGCAGTTACTGTTTTATCATATAAATGGATGTCATCACAATTTTCACTCATAAACCCTTCAATGGGAGCTTAACCAAAGTATGTCAGGATGCTGCAGTCCCACCCCTTTCCTTCTCTGTATTACATAGCTCAATAATTTTGTTGCACCAGCACTGGTGCAGACTCAATGACTTGTGCTTCTTTCTGTCCATCCAGCCTGGGGGCAGCTCGGTGGGCAGCTCACTGCTCATTGCCCGGTACCAGTACGGGAGAAGCAGAGAGGTGGGGACAGACACACTCACCTGCAGCAACTCCAGCTAACACTGGCTTCCAGGGTATGTTTACACAGGTGATGCAAACACATCCCAGCTCTTCTATCTACACCCTAATTTGCTGGAAATGTGCCAGCTGAGGTGATATAACCAAGCCTAATTGCACACTCTCACTAAGATACCTCACCTGTAGGATACTCTCTGAATACTCAGACTCCTTTAGCCCTCATAAATTTTTTTAGTCTTGCTTCATTATGCAATGGAATCTCCTTGATCTTAAAGCACTGATTAGGAAGGTGTCACCAAGACACGTGCATTACACTTGCTGCTGCCAGAGACACAATGCTAGCCTCCCAGGCAAACACTAAGGCTTTTCATTCAGGTATCACAGGTATTGGAAGATGACAAGAATACAACGTTCAGGCATGTGCCATGCCCCTCTACCCACCAGCAGCAATCCTCTCACAGTATGTTATGCCTCCAGATGCCACCACCCCTCTGTTTTGTCTCTGCCCTACTTGGCCAGGATTCAACATATTCTCCCTGCCATGCCTTTCCCCCCTCAAACACCAGGTTCTCCCCACCACACAATCCTTCTCCTCCTTACACCAGACGGCCCCACCACCATCCCTCTCCTCCCCAGCACCAGACTCCACACCAAACCATACTATTTGCCATTCTTTCCCTTCACTCCAGGGTCAGGCTGCCCCTTGACGTGTCTCCTACCCTTTGCCTCCGACCATAACCCTCTCCCCTCACCCCAGACGAGCTTCCCTTCCTCACTAGGCCTTATGTCCTTCCCCCCCCCCACCCCAAGCCACACTCCCCTCGCCATGGCACCGCTTGTGCCCTCCCCAAAAACACCCCTATACCCTTCCCCCTCCGCTCAGGCCAGGCTCCCACCACGTCCTTTATAGCCCACTTCCACTCCAGGCCAGGCTCCCCACTGCGCCCTGGTATCCACCCAAAACCAAGGCCAGGCTCCCCAGTCTCTGATACCCCTCCTGCCCTTGTCGTCCGAGGCCAGGCCCCCCCTTAGGCCGGGCTGCCGCACACACACACGCACACACCCACCAGGTAGAGGGTGCCGTAGATGCGGAGGGACTCTGCCAGGGCGCTCTGGGTGACGTGCAGCACGGCCCAGGAGCACTTGGGGTGCCAGGTGTGCCCGATCTCGTAGCAGCTGTGGGGGATGGACTTGCTCAGCGCCGCCATCTTTGCAGCGCGCGCGCGGAGGGGAGGGGACGGGAGGGGGGCGCGGGGCGCGCGCGGCCGCCGCGTCACCGCCGGTGCCGGGGGAAGAGGTCGCGCGGGGCGCTGCGCGCGCCGGGGTTACTCGCGGGCACAGCCGCTCTTCCCACGCCCCCCGCCCCGCGCGCGCGCCGCTCGCGTGAGGCCCGCAGCCAATCCGGGCAGCGGCCGGGGCCGGGGGTGGCGCGAGCCGCGGGGCGGGGGACGGGGGGGGCCGGCGACGCGAGGAGACGCTGAGGGCGTCTGTGTGTCCCGAGTGTGTGTGTGTCACCGTGTGTGTGTCTGTGTGTGCGTGTGTGTCACCGTGTGTCACCGGTGTGTGTGTGTGTGTGTGTGTGTGTGTTTGTGTGTGTGTGTGTGTCACCGTGTGTGTCGTGTGTGTCTCTGTGTGTGCGTGTGTGTCACCGTGTGTGTCCCGTGTGAGTGTGTGTTTGTGTGTATCTGTGTGTCACCGTGTGTGTGTGTCTGTGTGTGTGTCAGTCACCGTGTGTGTGTGTGTCTGTGTGTGTGTGTCACCGTGTGTGTGTGTCTGTGTGTGTGTCAGTCACCGTGTGTGTGTGTGTCTGTGTGTGTGTCAGTCACCGTGTGTGTGTGTGTCTGTGTGTGTCACCGTGTGTGTATGTCACTATGTGTGCGCGCGCGTGTGTCTGTGTGTGTGTGTTTGTGTCACCGTGTGTGTCCTGTGTGTGTGTCACCCGTGTGTGTCCCTCTTGTGTGTCCCATGTGTCTCTGTCCCTCTGTGTGTGTGTGTGTGTGTGTTTGTGTCCTCCGTGTGTGTCCTTCGTGTGTGTCCCCCTTGCCCTTTGGGCGTCCCGCCTGTGTGTCCCGCGCCCGTCCCGAATGTGTCCCCTTCGTGTGTCCTGTGTGCGTGCCGTGTCCTGTCACACCCCCGTGGCAGTACGGGCACTTGTGTGCCTGCACGAAGCTGTGGTTCTGTACTCGGTGGGGTCAGAATCGCAGCCGTGCGGATTTTGGGATGTCTGCGGCGAGAGCCGCTCGCACGGCTGGGCTGGTTCTCGTCGTGGTGCCGAGAGGAGGTTCCGGTGCAGGGCGAGGAGTCTGAGCGCTCAGAATTAAAGGTCATGTCGCATTTGCTCGCCGCCTGTGACGGCAGCGACATCTCCTTCAGCCCGCTCCACCCGTGCAGCCCTGCTCTCTCTGGTTTTCGTGTCACCCCGCTCCTCCTGAGCCCTGGATAATGTCAAACGCTGTTTCCTGTCTCAATTGGTGTGGCCTCCTCACACGCTTAGGAGTCTGTCTGCTGTGGTTAGAGTGTTTGCAGGCTGCCTGGAGAGTTTTGTAAACTTGCTGGGAAGTAGATTGGCCTGTGCGTGAGTCCATGTGCAGAACTGTGTATTAAGTGCAAAGTCTTCTAAAAAAACTGCTTTAATTTTGAGCACAGTGATACCAGAAAAGTAAAAATATGCACACATTCTCACACACACACAGCGTCCCGCATGTCCCCCGTGTCCTGTCACTCCCGCAGTGGACAAGCATAGGGAGTGGCTCCCAGTGCCACAGCAGTGAGCAGGATGACCAGCCAGGGAGATGATTAACTGAGGTTTAAAGGGACACTGGAGATCATCTCGTCCAAGCTCCCTCCTTAAGCAGCATCCCCTGAAGCACATCACTCAGGATTGTTTACAGGCAGCTTTATAAAAAGTGAGGGAGACTCCACAACCTCTCTGGGCAGCCTTTTCCATTGCTTGGTGACCTACACAGTAAAGAAGTTCTTCTTCATGTTGAGGTGGAACTTCCTATGAATCAGTTTCTGCCCATTGCCTCATGTCCTCTTGCTTGGCATCACCAAGAAGAGCCTGGCTCCATCCTCTTGACACCCTTCCTTCAGAGACTGACAGACATTGGTGAGATCCCCTCTCAGTTTTCTCAGGTGAAAGAGCCCCAGGTCCCTCAGCCTTTCCTCACAGAAATGATGTCTCAATCCCCTAATCACCTTTGGACATGGTGGAGTTTTTACAAAACCATGGTGGCAATGACTGATGACACAGTTACAGCTCAATTGCAAAACTAGCATCTGGATCCAGCTTGAAATTTTGCTAATTTAGGGACTAAAGGGGCAGTGTGTATCAGGACCTGAGGATTTTATTTGTGTCTCTGTTAACTGACAGTTCACAAACACTCTGTCCTGCTGAAGCAAGTACACTCTGTATGTCCTGTGCTGAGGTTGAATTAAGAAGAGATTGTTTCCCTAGGTGGAACATACATCCTGAAGTCCATAGGAAGAACAGCAAAGTAACCTGCAGTGAAATGCAGACTTAGAACAGATCCACAGCAGGAAAATTCCGTCCTCTTACAGCCTGGCTCCAAACAGAATTGTTGAAGAGTTCACCTCGCTGACCAGACTTGAGACCATCCTGTACCACTCACAAAAAGATAGAACCAATTTGCCACTGATTTTGCAAACTCTTTTACTGCTCTTCCAAAGGAGCTTGCTGTGGGTGCAAGAACATACTTGCATTTAAATTTTAGCAGCCCAGAGATGGATAGGTTGGATGGTTCACAGAACTTGGGGGCACTGAGAGACTGTTTGCAGACTCACAAAAAATCTGCAGTAGGAGATCTTTGGCCTAAATAGTTCAACTATGTTATTTCAGTCAGTGTATCTGACCAACCAACCCTCTTCAGGTAGAACTCTGTCTATGACAGTTTGTATTTAAAATCTAGTAGAAGGCCCTAGAGATGACTTTTTTGAAAATTCAGCTTTAGTGCTGGGGTACAGCTCCCCTGCCGCTGTGGCTGTGTGGCAGCCTCAGGGATTGAACATTGCTGTGTGCTGAGCCTCGCAGGGAAGCAGCCTTGGCAATATAACCTGCTGCAGTGCTGCCTGGACTTTGGCTTGGATCTAGAGCCTGCTTGCAGTTTTTGTAGTACTCTGTGAAACACTGCTTGTGGCCAGAAAAGGCAATTATTGCCTAACTATGGATTCTGGCTCTCTTTGCTTGCATGTTTTGGCTTTCATAATATTCTGGGCTTAAGTTTTGCTTGCTGCCTTGTGTTTGTAGGCAGAGAACTATGGCACATACAATAGTAATTGCACAAGTTGATTATTTCACCTCTGACACACATTTGTGCAGACAGTCCTAATTTTGGGACCACTTGCCAAGCTCAAGTTAAGCAAAACTGGCAGAGAAAGATCCAGCAAGATACTTTGTTTATTTGTGCAGTGCCCCTGATTAGGCTGAAGAATTGCCTGCACAGAACTGCAGGCTTTTGCACGTCTCCTGTTGGGTCAGCTGAGGAAGACTCTGATGATGCACTGACAAAGAAAGCAGCACAGTCCTGACCTTGCTCTGGGCTCTTTTCCATGGGGTTGCAATACTCTGAGAAGAAGCCCTGGGGGTGAAGCTACATGGGAATACTGCTGATGGCCCAATTGGCACTGGATGCCACCCCAGGCTACTCTGTCCTGGGAAACCTACCCTTGATTGGAATAGGAACAAAAGAGTCTCAGAAAAGGATGGAATCTCATGAATTAAAATAAAACATTGAAGACCTTTACTTTTGCCCCATAAGTACCTAGGGTTTTCAGGAATGCTCATTTTTGCTATACTGGGAATAGCAGGGTGTGTCCATAATGTTGCTTAAACAAACCCTGGTGGTGAATCCTGTGGCATAAAGCCAAGTGAAGTGGCACGCACGGTTCAGAGCTTGCCTTGTAATATACAGGTGCCTTGGAGAGACCTACTCAGAGTAGTACCAAAACCAAAGCCAGGGAGAGAGCTAAATGCTGAGCAACCTGAATGGTGGGGGATTTGAGATTGCTCAGCTTGGACCCCGGTCCTTGTTGGTGTAGCAGAGTCAAATACACCAATGTGTGTAGGCTGACAAAAATCTGAGCTTCATTAGACTAGGACAGCAATGATGTCCTGGGCTCCACGCCTTGTGTCACAGAAGGGAGGTGTGGCAGTATCTCACTGCACTAAGACTCTGCTCCTGCTGCCCTTGTTAACAAAGTGCAGCTTTCAGCACAAGTCCCTGGCCTGACTCACCCTTTAGGAAGGTACCTTAACTGATGGACAGAGCTGCAATCCTTTAGTTTACCCATGCAGATGATAACTGATTATATTAGGGAGGCAGATGGCTTGGGTAGCAATTGCTGAATGAAGGAAAGTAACCCCTTCCTTTCCAGGTTTTAGTGGGGCTCACAGTTTGGAACATTCTCTGCTGCTATCGTCAGCATCTGCTAGGTCTGGTATCTACAAATAAATTACATATCTCATCCCATGAGAGTAACTGGAGGTGTGAAGGAGTAACTGGAGGTATGAAGATTTTTCTTTTGCCTTCACACTGAGCAGTTATCAGTGTTAGAAAGTGGCCTAGCCAGGAATCCAAGGCAGAGCATTTAACTAATTAGAACAAAATCAGGCAGAAAAAAATAAAATTATGGAGAAAGCCAACCAGGGGACATGACATTTCAGAAGGCTCTGCCTTCCAAATGCATTGGGATCTGGTAAATCTTCTTTCTAAATATTTTTAAATATCAGAACAATCTGGAAACATTTTAATTTGGAAGAAATGTTATGCTTTGCCCTCTCCATTCCCTCTTGTTGCTTTCCAGCTTGTGTGCTTTGGGATTTTTTTGCTGTTTGTTTTCTCCCTTGGGACAAGGGATCCAACTTTTCTCTGCTACTCATGCTGTTCTCAGTGCTTGCATTTCAGTTCTGGAAGAAACTTCTCTTGTCTGATAAGAACTGCTCTTTCTACCAGTAGGGGTTTTTTTCACTCGCTTATTTTCCTGCTTTTCCCATTCTTTCACTCTCATTGTTATTATCCCTCAGCTTGTTCTCCTGCCATCTGTGCAATTGTCTCATGCCCTCATCATAAGTTTATGAAATCCAGACTGAAAAGTATTCTGCTGCTAAAAAAGCTAGGGATAAAATTCATTCTTCTCCTCAGGTCAGTGGTGACAATATGTACATGCAGATATCTACTTCCCTCAGTAAACTGCATGGAAACATGGAGATATTGCTCCAATCTCCATTTCTTCTCAAAATCCAGGAGAAATGGTGGGTACAATATATTATATTATTATATTTCTTTAGAAACAAGCCACAAGCTTGTAACGTACATCACTAATACATGAAATGGCTAGTATTGAATGGGAGTGAATGGCCATTAACTGAATGCATTTACCTTCTTCCAAGAAAAAAAGGGCCCTTTAAGAACTACTTTTCACCCTTGTGTCTGAAACTATTTATGCTTTTAACTTGACCCATGTTGCATTACTTGAAGAGAGATTCTCTTCTGGCTTGCAACCATGAATGCTACTTGTTCATTTTTTAGCAGGGGATAAGCTCAAAATACCCTTATGTTTGCTGATATTTCAAGGTAAAGGAATTATCTGGAAGTTTTCCCATTTTCCAAGATGTAGTAATGTCCAAGCTAAATATGGGATGGACTGTGGGATAATACCCTGTGAACACTTTAATATACACAATAATATCCCCATGTTTATACAAATACAGATTTTATTTTTCCAGATCTAAATGTTGCAGTCTTTCTTACAGAGGTACTGAGGATTAAACTAAGAAAACAAAATCATAACATTCACCACACTGACTCTGTGGGCCAAACCAAGAGATGACACACTGAGCCATATTCATGCTACTGGCATCAGTTGAATTGTACTTCCACTGTATTTAGCCTATGGTGTTGCTGTTCCTGGAGACAGTGATTTCTCCTTTCTAAATCAGGTGACAGAATTGGTCATTAAAGGCTAAATTAAGCCACTGCTTTCACTACAGAAGGAATGAGAGGCAGTGCACGTGGACACATCATCCCAAGAGCAGCCCAAAACAGAAACTGTGACCCTGCTGCTGCTTCTCTGCTCTCCTGCTCTCCAGGAGAGTGCTTTCTATAGCTCTGGAAAAAATGCAAAAATCAGTCCTGCATCATCCTGGTACCTCAGCATGCTCCTGTGCTTGAAACTCCCTTGTCTAGTCCCCTACCTTTGTTTGACTGGAACCACTACAACACAGCTTTACACCACCCAAACAGACCTAAATCTTTTCTGGTGCTATCAAAAGGTATGGCTGCCTGTGCTCCACAGTCAGAGTGCTGTGTCTGGAGTTCATGCCCTTTCTCTCCCATCCTCTTACCTTGTTCTTCACCAAATTGGGCAGTCAGGAAAGACCTGTCCCACATAGCTTCGACGTCCTTCATTTCTGCCTGCCAGGTGGGGGCAGCAGCCTTCAAACATGCAGGTGATAATCACCTTTCCAAGAGCATGAGTGGGAAGGGTGGGAGGAGCTGGGATTCCGGGCTGCTGCACACCACCGGGAGCTCAGGGGCAACATCAGATGGGTCTCTACTCCTAAAGAGCTCCAAGAACTGAAGTAGAGCTCTGCACCTCTATTCTCTGTGACGCCTGATAGCTGATTCCAGTCTCTGGCACATTTTTGGGGGCCTTTTGAATGATATCTGAGATCAATATGTTACAGAGAGGTCTGGCCCTAAGTAGGACACATACTAGCCAGTCATTGTCATTTGCCTGCAGGAGCAGCAGTGAGTGGTGGGCTGTTCTTCAGCAGTGTCAATGCCAAGGATCTTTCAGAAAATAGGAGAGAAAAAGGAGACAGGAGTGAATGATGACATCCTCAAACAAAACCTTTTGTTTGCCATTCCCAACTTTTTTGAGGCCATTATTAAGATTTTATTTATTCTTCCAACACAAGCATTTTTCAGTCATGACCGTAAGAAAATACTCAGAAGGTGTCTTTTTTTTTTCTTTTGGAGTTTCTAGTGTGGTTAAAGCTTCTGTAATAAAACTCTCTGTCCATCAAGTTGGGCTGCTGAGGCCACAGACAGAAATGTAATTATTCTAAAGCAATTGAGCACCCAACAGCTCCTTCGAAAATTAATGATAGCTTCTAAGAACTCAGCACTTTTGAAAAGACTTTCCATTTAAGCCTGATTTTTTTTTCCAGAAGAATAATGAACAGTAAATTTCAGCTATGTAGTTGTCAAATGCTCATGCTGAAATAGCCTCAGGACTCCGATCACTCATGCTGCCAGCACTTGGATGTCACAGCAGTAGAATTCAACAGCCTAAGCAGCAGCTGCTGAACTACTTCATTTTTCAGGTTTATATTTTTAAATAGGCAGTGATTTTATGTTATCCTGGGTTAATGAACTGCATTGTCCTTCAGCAGGACTGTGGATATCCAAAGCTGTGAGCAGAGTGAGTGGCTCAGAGGAGGCTCTTTGAGGCAAGCCGCTCCCTTTGTCTTTATTTTCCAACTTTGCTGCCAGTTGTCTTGAAAGTGCTTTAAATTGCAAATCAAAGAAACAGCACACCCATGATGTTCCTGTTAGAGTACTATTGATTAGTACTATGAGATTTTGAAGTATTGTGTTTAGGTGGGCAGATGTAGCTTTAGACATCCACATTTGGACCTCCTGTCAAAAATCAAAGCAGTGTAAAAAACAATTGCAGATTTGATGGGACTGCAACATCAGACTCTTGGTTGGTTGGTTTCTCTCTGCTAGACCAAGGTTTGTCAGTGCATATGAACAAGAATCGAGGGAATAAGTTGAAGCAAACTAGTTAAAACTCTCAACATTTTTTAAACATAGAAGCATTCAAAGGACAAAACCTTCTTTTCAGCACCTCTGGCTCGTTCCTAGAAGCCATTTCTAACTTTTCTGCTCAAATAGTTGAGAAAGTCACTAAAGCGTAGCAACATCACAGGAAAAAAAAACACCAAAGAGCCTTGAGAAAACTCTGAATAATGCAGAAAGCAAGAACAAATGTTTTATATATGTGGTATTGTTAAAATTCTCAAGTGGCATAAATACAACAAACAATAGCAAAGAATAGGATATTTCTGTTTGTTTCCCCACACTTGAGATGACCTAACCTACCTCAAGCATGGTTCCACTTTGGGACTTATGAGTTATTTGATCAGTCCAAACTTGTGAAAATAAACACTATTATTCTACTGTTTTACATTCTTTTGTTCTCTGTAAATAGACTGAGAACTAGCGAAGTAAATTATAATAAAATACAAATCAAAATAAAAACTGCAGATAAAGCAGAAACAACACAAGGGGGAAAAATGCAATAAACACAGAAATAATGAAGTTAAATACTCATCACTGAGAATAGCTCTGTGTGCACCAGATGATTTTGTCACTGTTTTGTGGTTGAGCTCTGACCTCATTCACAGACATCTCCTGCAGAGACTTGCAGCATGCTAACCCTGGCATGGCCAGGAGAAAGACCTAACACCTTGGGGTCAGTATTTCAAAAACCCTGTGGAGTTAGATGTTCACGTTTCATTCGATTTCAGTGCAGATTGAACACCTAACTTTTTGTCTTTGAAAAAAATCACCTTGTAAAATAATAGGTAATTTCTTTGGCCTTACCTATATTGTCTTCCAGACAGTATTTTCCAGTGTTTTTTCTTATTGTAAGCAAATGCTGTGGGGGTTATATAGTATCTGTGTACCCGGCTAGAAGAGATGAACTTGACTGTAAATTCTTTACTAAGAAGAGGTTTGCTCTCTGGCCCTAGGCCCAAAACTCCATCCATGCTTCTGCGTGGCAGTGACATCATGAAGGCATGTCTTGCAGAACCTTTAATGTCCAGATTTGTGCACATATGTGTGTTAATAATTACTATTGTTCATAACATCAATGATAGGGCTTTCATTACTCCCTGGGAGAAGTGATTTTGCAGCCTGATATATGTCACTCTTGGAAGTCTTCTCTTGATATTTTTATAGTGGTTTTTAGCACTCTGAAGATAGAGAGCAGAAAGCTCACAGCATTGGCTAGAGCTCAGTGTGCATGTGCATATGCCTGTGCATAGAGATGAGGTAACTGGTCAGACATGGCATCATTTTACATTCCCCTCCCACACCAGAAAAGCACCTTCCTTCTTTATCCTATTTATAGAAAATAGAAGAATTTACTTGGCTCTTTTTTTGGACAAGAAATGAAATGTTAATGTTTTATACAGATCTCTTCAGTCAAAAGCCCAGGAGGGAATCGATACAGCCTTGGCTGGGAGAGCATGCTGCCCCTAAAAGGAAGGTAGTAAGGGTGGTTAATGACCTGATGTCCACAAATGTCCAAATTCTGTCACAGTGCCAAAAAAAGGATTAACCCAAATGATATAGTTCAAGCAAGTTCTCTCATAGAAGAATTGAAGCAAACTTCACATGGGAAATCATAATGCATGCAAGAAATCGTACCTCCTCCTGGCACTCCCACACCCCCTGAACTGCATCCACCTCTGCTTAGGGAGAAAAATGTAAAAATAGAACAGAAAGGCATATTTTCAGATGATGGAGTGAAATTTTAAGTTAGCTGCATAGCCCAGTTTAAAAGAGTATACAGCTTTTACCAGTGTATGAAGGAGTTATAATTACTGATGATCCAAAAAAAGAGATCTATGAGTTTACAGGCTCACAAGAAGCTCATTGTCACAAAACAAATGTCATTTAACATTCTACATCTAATTTGGTTTAGCTGAAGAAAGTAAATCCATCTCTTACCAATACAACTTTCCAGAAGGAAAAAGTTGAAAAAGGGATTTTTGAAATCTTCTTTTCCCTTGTGTCTACTTAACAAATGATCTCTGGAAATGCTGGCTATTTACTTACGGAAATCATGTTCTTAGGACCCAGTTCATCCTTTCATCATTCAAAGCCTGGAGGGGCATGTTTTAACATTTTATGTGTGAGTCTTATAATAAAGATGTTAAAATGATCCTTTAGTCAGGCTGAAGAATATTTATCCTACAGTCATGCACTGTTGCCCAAGAGTTCTTGTATAAATTCTTCCTTAATCCTCATTCCCCTATTTAATTTGAGCTTATGTTAGTTCCTCCTCCCTTCTCCCAGCTGCCTGAAAGAGCTAAGGAATTGGATACACATCCTGAGCTCCTTTGGTAGTCAAGGGAGAGTGAAGCATCTCCAGTGCAGCCACCTTAGATCTGAACTGGACTCTCAATTACCTTCTGTCTGTCTTGCCCACATGGTATTCAATGGAGACAAACCTAGCACCCTCAAAACGTATTAAAATTACATCCCTAGAGCAGGTGCACAGGAAGGAGAGGCAAGTTTGGGGCAGGACAGAGAGGGTCACTGGCCTCAGCAGTGGTTCCCTTCCACTGCAGTCATCTTGGTATGGTGGCAGAGAGAGCCTTTGCGAGCCTTTCCTCCAGGATTAAAACATGGAGGGGTCACTCCAGCCCAGCCTCAGGAACCAGCTGCACTGCAAGAGTGGCTTTTGTCTAAATTTGGCACCTGGTTCTTCACTGCTTTGCCCTATATGATTAGAGCAAAGGGGTTTGTTTGTGTGTTGATGTCCTTTGCAACAAACTTCTTCATATATCTGAAGTGGTTTTATGTCAAAAATTGAATAATAACCTTGCCTCTCAATACAGCACCATGCCCAGTAGTGGCCTAAAGCTTTCATATTTGAGAAATAATTTGTTCTAGTTTTACTTGGAGAATATTTAGGTTAGATGGCAGCTTTCTTGTGTTTTTTATACACATTTTTAGGAGTTTTCTTTTTATATTTGTCATAATTCCCCAAGGATGTATGTACAGTGTCAACAGTACTAAAAGATATGAACTTTTGCTGTAAGGAATTGAAATATCATGGTAATATAGTTTTCATGGTAATTTGGCCCATGGAAGTCTCTCCCAGGAATAAAAATGCCTGAGAAAAACAGAATTCACATAAACTCTCATTATTTTCTAAGTTAATGTATGAGTCTGTGGGGAAAGAGATGAATTGTCAGCCTCCAAATAGAAATTACTCTGGCCAAGAATGAAAGATCAGTACATACTCAAATTCCAGATCCAGTAATAATAAAAATAAAATTCAGCACTAGTTCCATTGATAACAAAACCTCAGTACAGTGCAAAAATACCACCATGATCAGCACAGCATAAAAGAATAAGGGTGCGGTTCCGTCACGGTTGAAGCCAAACTAAGCTGATCTGTTTCCTTTCGTGGTCACACCACCCCTCCTTGTCATCACAGCACTATTTATTTTATTTTGTTAGTTTTCTAACAATTACTATCTGAACCTACCCTGCCCTGCCAGGGAGTCAGAAGAAGAGAACATAGGCACAAAGTGTAAGGTAGGTTGCACTCCGTGTAAGCACCTGTATGCATGCAAGGAACATAAGGCAAATGTGGAATGGCAGCAAAGCCTTCTGCACAAGACAGGATGGCATTATTTATGCTCAGACTAATTTGAAAGTCCATTGGTTTGTGTATCAGTAATCCGTATGATTAATTTGCCAGCTTGGATAGAAATTAGGAAACCTGTTTGCCAAAGACTTGCCTAACCAGTCCTTCTCACTGTCTGGTATGACATTTATATGTTTGTCTTCTTGTGAATGCAGCACTGCTTTAAGGGCATAGGAATGGGTAAAGAAAAAGAAAACCTATGAATGTCACATACAAATGGTTAGTGGAAGAGCAGGTCTGTCTCTGTGAGAAAGGGGAAGAATCTGTCCTGGAAGAGAAAGTAGAATAAAGTAGATATCTTTTGCAATTATGTGCATGATGGGTGTATAAATATATTAACAAAAACTCATCTCCTTAAATGAAATAATTACACAGCTCTCAAGCTGAATGCATTCTGTAATCATTTAAAGAGAAAAAAAAGCAAAATAAATTAAAAGTTTTTTGAAAGTTAGAAAAAAAATAAAAGAATTGTAGCGGAGACAGGAATGTGGAAATAATTAGCACTCAGTAACTGTGTTTTAAATGGCCCACAAAGCGAAGAATGGTGCCACTGTAAACTGGGCAGTCCAGCTAGAACTGGAAGACTCAAGTACGGTTGCTTATTTTAAAGTTCTCTATGATTCCATAAGGACCTGGAGGCAGTGGTGTGTATAACTTGCAGGAACGTTACCGGTGCGTGACGGGCTCCAGAGAGCGCTGCCAGCAGCCCGTATCCTCACCGGGACAGCTTTCCCTCCTGTGTCCAGCTCCCCCTTTGTGCATTCACAGGCACCTCAAAAGCAACATGCACTCAGCAAACTTCACCTCTTGGCAGATGTCGAGTTTCTTTCCCAGGAGAATGACCCCACTGCCTGCCTAACACAATACAAAGAAGGGTTTTTTCCCCAGCCGTGCCCTGCAAGTCAATACTCGCTGTTATGTAACTAAACACAGCATATCAGCTCACATAGCCTTTTTAATGGGGAAAAATAGTACCTTTTAAGATTTGTGGCCAGATTCATCACACGCCTGACAGCTCTGTGCTGCTCCAATGACACAGAACAGCTTTCAGCCTGCAATAACAGATTGATTAAACCAGCTCGTCATGGTATCACTGGAGCAGTGCAAACCAGCTGAAGTATAACAGTAAACCTACCATCTCAGCTTTGATTTTGAGGGATTTATATCTCAGCCTGATATAATTTCCAAAGACAAAAAAATATAATGGATTAATTCATTAATATCCATGCTCAAAAGCTTGATATTTACTTATTTGGTAATAAGTAAACTAATTTAAATATTTGAAATTTTTTTGTTTACTTTTTGGTTAATACATTTGAGGAGAAAGCACTATAGGATGATTTTAAAAAAATCTGTCCCCCTGTGTTCATAAGCATGTTTTTGTGATGTTGGTCACAGCTGGATGTGAAGACCAGGGCTGAGTGCAACCTGGGTGAGTTAAGAGAAGTAAGTTATCTAAAAGTCTCACTTAAAGCAGAAAGGGTCCTTCTTAAGTCAGGTCCAGTGAAATTTGCTTCACAGAATGTGCAAAATGACACCAAAAGCCAAGTACAATGTTGCTTATGGACAGCAAACACACAGGAAATAACCTCTGATGCTGCCATAGAATTAAAGCAAAACAGGATGCAGAAAGGTTTAGTGGGAAAGATGACTCTGCAAAAAGGAAACTAAGCCTTATTTATAAAGCAAGACTCATGACCTCTCAGGGAGGGAGAACTCAGCCTGTCATTTTCTACCACGGCTAAATCTACCACACTACATGAGCAATCAGTCTATTATTTCCAAAGTTTTCAGGCTACTTTGCTATTGTGAAATGAAATTTCTTCCAACACTACAAAAAGTGCATCCCTCCTTCAGGATTGTACCCTGCACATGCCAAATCTGAAGCTACAAACCCAAGATGTTTTGGACTTATCTGAGCATTTTAAAAAAGAGATCTCTGGAAAATTTTCTAAGAAAACTGTTCATCAATTTCCAGAAAAAAAATAATCATTTGGACTGAGGTCAATATGGATAACGTCAACATTTTCAAGCCAAAATGTGAGTTTCTGAGCATTATAGAAGTAATGGTGAGCAGTAGTTTAAACTGAAAGTCATTCTGAGAGACAAAAACACTAATTCCAAAGTTCAAGCTGATTTTTGCCTTCACCATGGCAAAAAGTCTACTGATTTTCCTAAAGGGAAGAGATGTCCTTGAAACTGGTCATGCTGTATCTCTGCAGCAGAGCTTTCCTGAGAAGTTTGTCAAAATCAGGCAAGGGAAGAGGGCAGGGTTTTTTGGGTGGGTTATGTATTTTAGCACAAAATTTTATAAATGTGGATAAACTATGAAAAACTCATTGTGAAAATGTTTCTGCCTCACTAGATCCTGAGAGTGACTTTGCCTCACAGCTCCTTGCCTGTTCTGCTAATCTGGTTAGAGAAGTATATCAGTTTGAATTATATGAGGAAATAGGCTTTTGGAAAACTGTTTAATTTTTTTTTTAATTGAAGTTATTCTTAAAGTTAGAAAGAGAAATACTTGTGTGGGAAAAAAGAAAAAAAGAATACTAACACATAGATGAAGTGACCTAAGTGGCCTTTATACAGGCATCTTTCATCCTATGAGATTTATGGACAGCTTTTTTTTTCCTGTTTCCCATGGAACATTGTGTGTGATACCTCTGTGCCACCTGGATTTCTAACCCCACCCATCATCTGAGAAATCTTCTTGTATTGTTGAATGTTTTGATGCTATCTAAAGGCAAAGGATTTCTCAAAATTATGCATATTTAGTAGCACTGAAATTTCCTGTTTACAGTGCTATAAAACCAAATTCTGAGGTCTCTGTGCAAGCCAAATATTGACTTTTAAGGGTCATGGAGCAACAATTGACCCAAATTGGCATGCAAGGAATTACACAGCTGAATCTAGATATGGGATCTGTGTCACAGCTTAGCTTCACCAAAGTGCTTTAAAGAACTTACAGTCATAACTGCATGAAAGCAGAGATTCCCAGCCTGTCAGGAGACTTGTGCTCTAGACACACTGCTGATATTGTCTGGGTCTCCCTCTGCACAGAGAACTGGCTCACATGGAGACACCAAGGGTAAAAACTTAAACAGAGTGTCCTGAGACTATCAGGAGCCAAATCCCACTGGGTCAGGCCCAGAAGGATTCTGCAGTGCGCTATGGCAGGTAAATATGCACACAATACACATTTTATTTTAAAGTCTGAGACAAGTCCTGCCCCACTGAGATCAGTGTTGGCTGGTTCCACATCATTGAATACGAGTGCCCCCATGTTCACCGCCTTGTGCACCGGTGTCACCTGCATTATATCTGCTCTCCACAATTACCTGAAGCCACGTGGGGGGCAGTCTCTTCTCCCAGTGAACTACAGAACAAGAGCAAATGGCCTCAAGTTGCACCAGGGGAGGTTTAGATTAGATATCAGGAAAAATTGCTTTACAGAAGAGGTGATCAAGTACTGGAACAGGCTGCTCAAGGAAGTGATGGAATCACCATTCCTGGAAGTGTTCAAGAAACATGTAAATGTGACACTTAAGGACGTGGTTTAGTGGTGGTTTTGGCTTGGCAGTGCTGGGTTAATGCTTGCACTTAATGATCTTCTCCACCTTTAATGTTTCTGTAATGTTTCTATGAATGCTTTATATATAAATCCCCAGATATTTGTATGTGAAAATATATTTGCATATCTATATATATACACATATGCATAAATACATCTTCAACTGGCTGCACTGGGGTTTCTCCTCAGATAGCCATGTTTTCTGATAGAGCCATGTTCACTGGAAGTATCATGATGATACCAGTAACAATATCAATTGTTACTGGACAATTGAAATGATGATGATAATGGATAAGTGCAAAGAGGGGAATATATGTATTTCCTGCTTTAAAAGAGTCAGCCTCATGAAGTACAGAAGTAAGGGAGAAAACTTATTTTGAGCTTGTGAATGGCAGTTAGGAAACTATTTAAAAATTATTGCTAGGTGCTTGCAAAGACATCATTGAATAAAGTAGGTGATTGATTTAGATGGATTTTGAGAAAGAAGGTCCTGACTAAAAAAATGCAGCTGGAATTCAGATGGAAATTCTTCTTTTAATTCTTTAATAATATTTTAACATTATAAAACTAATTAAGTTTAATAAAAGCATAAATGTCAAAGAGTATGAAGGAAACACTGATTTGAATGAATATAAATCCAAAAGGAATGACAAGTATGTGATAAAATATGCAAAACAAAAAAAAAATGGACAGATGTTCAAAGACAATATTGTTTTATGTAAATTGAGACTAAAAGATCATTAATGGTAGAATTATGTTACTTGATAGAAGTTGTGGAATTGTCAGTAAACAAAACAGGTAACAGCCAGGTTCAATAGTCATCTTTGTTGTATATTGAAAAAATAGATATCTCATGTCATAGAGATAACTAATAATATCATAGACATAACTCATAGTAATTAGGTCATTCTTAAAATTTCAGTATCCCAAAACTGCTCTAGAAGCTATACATTTTAAAATTCTTATATGTTTATTTGACACGTATACAAGATCTTTAGAATAACTTTCTGGAAGGTAATATCAGTATTCTCTGTCATCAGTTCCCAGGAGACTGGCTGGGAGGCAGGGGCTGTTCTCATGCAGCACTAGATATCTCTTTGAGAGCTTTCACCTCTGAGCTGCATTCCTTTTACAGTCAACTGAGAGAGAGAGGCATTTCTAGAATGAAATTCATCTGACTAAAAAGCTGACATCTATGTTTGGTTAAAATAATCCCATCCTAATGTGGTATCCACATTTTTTTTTTTTAGAAAACCAAACAGACACCCAAGCTTTCTCCAATCTGCCTGCAAGGCCTTGGTCCTGGCTCTCCATGCAATGCAGGGGAAGAGATCATGTCCTTGGAGGAGTAAGCCAGGTCATCTTGTAGGACTGAGCTTTTGACATGAGTATCCCTCCAGTGGGAAAGCTGAGCTGAGAACTGAATGTTCTACCACTAGAGTTCAGGCAAATATTGATGCATTTAAAATGTTCAGGGAAGAGTTATGAATCTTCCTTGATGCCCTACAAATCAGTGGAAGGCTCAGAGGTCATGGTAAGCATTATTTATTTTCATAGTGTAAAAATTCACCCATGGCTTTAATAAATATGCAAAAAAATATACATACAAATGTAGCGGGGAAGTACTAAAACCAAGACAATAATAAGTAGGATTTTGTATAATGTCATTCCCATTATGTAAGCTGCCTTCTGCAAGTGTCTGTCTATCCTGACTTTAGCTGACTCTAAAGGGACCAAGGGTGTTTCAACTACTAATTCAGACATATCTATTTATACTGTAAAGGATGGTTTGGGCTGAAAGTGGTATTTAAACAGCAGGGTAAAATGTTGCTCCTTTAAAATCAAAAGTATGATTAAAGAATTGGGAAAAACACCTTACAATAAGAAACTCAGGAAATTAAATCTATTTTAGTTACTAAAAAAGGACAAAAGGTAACTTAATCACAGCCCGACATAACCTACAGAGTTAGTCTCAATAATGACTTCTCAACCTGTCCAGTAAAGGTAGAACAAAAGTCAGTGGCTGGAAGCTGGAGATAACTCAGACTAGAAACCAAATGTAATTATTGGCAGTGACAAAAAATAATAATTGTAAGGGAGCCTGCTGATCCTTTAACTAAAGAACTCTCAAAATCAAATTTATAAAAAAATATGCTGCAAGTCAGGCAATCAATAACTGAGGAAGGAATCCAGCTTTTTCTGTGCCAGATTCAAGCCAGTGTCTCACACTGCCCAGTAATCCAAGAATCTATAAATCCACTAGCTCTATCCAGAAGTTTTCCTATTCTGATCTGTTTAAAAATAATGATATCTACATGCTTATCATGGTGACATTGAATCACTGTTATATGCATAAGGTTCAAAGCAGGTTAATTACCATTTTTTCCAACTCCAGCCTCTCATATGATTAGCCACTGCTTCTCATAGCACTCTTGTTTTCAAAACTAATTCCCATTATCTAAAAGACTTTCCAAAGCAAGCACAGCAGTGTAGCACTTTCTAATATTTATTTTGAATTCTCAAACAAGAGGCAATAGTGGAAGGAGGTTTTTTTGGGGTGAGAAGTTCTTCTTCTACAAAGTTACTTGTGTCCACCGTAGTTTTACTTAGTCCAAGGACTAGGTTCGTGGGCCAAGGGTTTTGCTTTATAATTTCTGAATATGCAGTAGGTGGTTTATTTCATGGGAATTAGGTAAAGGCCTTATTCTAGCAGGAGTGAACTCTGCTTCAGCACCTAACTGCAGCAGGAGATAGCAGATGAAAAGGGGTTTCATATACTCAGACAAAGAGGCATAGTTTTTGAGGTCACTATGATTCTCCCTCTAGCCTTCTTTCATATATAATTTTGAAAAAAAAAAAAAAAACCTCCAACCAAAACCTTCTCCCATGGAAGCCTGCCTCTTACTTTGACGTGTTTGACTGCATGGGGAGCACCCATCACCCATTCCCTGCGCTTGTGTGCTAGGGAAAGTAAACTTGGCAGCGCTCGGAACAGCCTGGTGGACATGTGCAGCACACCGTGTGCGTTCACAGCATTATCACCCACCCAGATTAGCAGCTGAGCACTGCTGGGTGCAGACACCAATGCCTGCAGGTAAATATGGGCTTTGTATGATATGGTTGGGTTGCTGACTCCATTGCAGGCTCCTTGACTGACCTTGGGACAGGAGCACTGTCTGCCTCTGTGTTTGAAAAGTTAAGATAATATTACTTGTCTGCCTCACAAGGATTTTGTGAGTTTAGAGACACTGTTTATTCAAGCTAGATGTAGAGTGTTACAGCAATGAGAGCTCTGTAAATACCTACGCTCACAAAACCTCAGTTAAAGCACCATCTTGCTAGAGGAAAGCACTTTAATGCCCATCAGTCCCTGCAGTGTCCCAGGACAGCTCACACACACTTTCCCCCCTCTCTGAGGTAAAAAAAACCCCATTGGGGACGGAGCCTCAGAGGGGAAACCTGCAGTGAGCAAGCACAGAGCACTTCATAGCTCGGGTTTTGCTGTGATTTACAGTGCTGTTCTTGATAAGGAGCAATAGCTGAGGGGTGGCTTGTGCCATTAGTCGCAGTCTTGTTGACCAGTGGAGCTGGGGAATGATGGGGAGCTGAAAAGGCCCCGAGGGGCTCTCAGGCCTGGCTGCCTGTGACAGACACCCTCAGGAGCACATGCACATGCCACCTGCTGCGTGTACACGGGAGGAGGTTGCTTAACCAGGGCTTTACAAATATTTTCAAAGTGCTTTACAAAGAATTCATTAATAGATGACATATTTTTGCTAAAGGCACAACCAGCTCAACTAGATTTTATTACAGGTGTAAATAATATCAAGGGAATTTAAGTGTGAGTCTTGTTTCTCTACTCTTAATCCCTACTCCTGCTGACATATTAAAGGTCTGCTTAATCATCCAGCCCTTTCCTCCCAAATTCACAAATGTTTTATCCACACTTACTTATTTTACAGGGATTTATACAAATGCCAGGAGGTACCTAGCAGTGCCTTACAGGTTTCATGGCCCCAATGAAAAAACAAACAATGCTACAGCCCAGATGTGACCTAGTGGTGCAGTTTAACCCATTGAGAAGACAAAACAGCAGCTTAGAAAGCCACCCCGGATATCTTTAACTACACAGTGGAAGAGCTGAGCACTTAGGGCTGGAAAAAGGCCAGAAATGAGGGGATGATTGCGGCACGATGAGCCCAAGCACATCTGCACGGGGCTCAGTCTCCCCTATCCCTACAGAGCCGAACTTGGGGAGCCCCTGGGACCTACACTCACGGTGGGAACTCAGGGGATAGTGACGATGCCTCCCAGGGGCACTGGCCACACGGGACAGGAGGGGGGACCTGCTGTGGGGAGACGAGACACGGCCGGGTATCCCCGGGGGTTTCTGAGGGGAATGCAGGTAGTGGGTCACCAAGGACAAGGGACCCTCCGCGGAGCGGTGAGATGGAGCCTGTGGAAGTGTGCTCCTCGGGCTTGGGGTGAGGTCGGGGCTCCCCCGGGAGCGGACGGGAACTCCCGGGTGCCGGGCTGAGGCGCAGGTAGCACCATGCCCTGCCCTGTCCGGCTCTGCACGGAGGCGCTGAGGGCGCTGCGCGGGGCGGGCTCCCGCGGCGGGGGCGGCGGCGCCGTGAGGGCCGGGCCGTGAGGCGCGTCCCTCCCCTGGGCCGTTTCTCGGCGCGGCTGTTTAATAGCGGAGCCGCCCCCGGCCCGCCCCGTTGGAGCCGGCCCGTGCGGCACGGCGCGGCCGGGGCCGGGGCCGCTGCGGGCCATGGCGGGGGGCCATGGCGGGGGGGCGGCCGGCCGCGCCCGGCTGCTGGCCGTGCTGCTGGCCGGGCTGCTCGGCGGGGCGCGGGGCTTCGGCGACGAGGAGGAGCGGCGCTGCGACGCCATCCGCATCGCCATGTGCCAGAACCTGGGCTACAATGTCACCAAGATGCCCAACCTGGTGGGGCACGAGCTGCAGGCGGACGCGGAGCTGCAGCTCACCACCTTCACCCCGCTCATCCAGTACGGCTGCTCCAGCCAGCTCCAGGTGCGTCGGGGCTCCGCGGGGACCTGGGTGCGTGGGCGAGGTGGGGACGACACACGGCGGGGCCGCGCGGTCCCCGGGCCGGCTGCTGTCCCGCAGCACCCCAATCTCATCCCCTCCTGCTCTGATCAGTGCTAACCCCGCCCGAAAGTCGCGCCGCTTCGCTGTGTCGCTCCTGGCTGGCTGGGAAGGGAACGCGGCTCACGTTGGGCGGAGGTGCGGTGTCCCGGCGGTGTCCCGGCGGTGTCCCGGCTGCCCGCGGCGAGGAGCGCCCGCCGCAGCGCGGTGCTCCCCTCCCGGCCGCTGGCGGAGGCTGCGGCGGCTCCCGGAGCTCTCCCGGCCGCTGCCCTCCGTCCCGGCCGTGCCCCAGGTGCCGCGCCCGACTCCGTGCGGAACGAGCGGGGCTGGCCGCGGGGAGCTGGGGCAGCTCGGGACCCCGCCGGCAGCTCCACCGCCAAAGTTTCTTTCCCAGGCGAATGGCAGGATCCCTGTCCTCCCCACGGGCATGGATTTCCTCAAACAAAACCCAGCTTGTTTCTCGGGGCAGAGTTCCCGTGTCAGCACGCAATTCCTCTCACGGTGTCGCGTCGCCGAATTACTATTATTCAAAAGACGAGAAAACTACAATATTTTATTGCTGTCGTAAATGCATACGTGAACTTATTGTAAAATAAAAAACATTTTTCTGCCAGGATCGTGAACCATAGTATTTCAATAAATGCTTTTTTCCTCCTATTTGTTTCTTAGCTGAAATATCCAGGCAACGGTCAGAACAAATATATGTATTTGTTTAAACCCCTTTAATTTGGTTTTCTGCTTTCTTAAATTGTACCCTCGAGGTTTAAATCTGGCTAAATCCCTCTTGCTTCATTGGAGCTGATGGGCCAGGTTTACATGGAGCTAATCTAGGGAGTAAAATTTTCAGACTTTGGCATTGGATCACATTTGAACTGAAAAAAGACAATATTGTTGGGTTTTTTCTCTCTTTTGTTTTTATTGTGCTTGGTTTATTTGTTTTACGCTGCTTCCTGGCTTTTTTTTTAAGGCAAGGGACCAAATATCACTGCTAAAAAGGAAAAAAAAGTAAACTTTTTATATTGCAACCTGTTTCATTTTCCCTCAACACACTTGTGATTTCTGTTTCTCTCTTCCAGTTCTTCCTGTGTTCAGTTTATGTGCCGATGTGCACAGAGAAGATTAACATCCCCATCGGTCCCTGCGGAGGCATGTGCCTCTCTGTCAAAAGAAGATGTGAACCTGTTTTAAAAGAATTTGGGTTTTTCTGGCCAGACGCCCTAAACTGCAGCAAATTCCCACCCCAGAATGATCACAACCACATGTGCATGGAGGGCCCAGGAGACGAAGAGGTTCCCCTTCACAGCAAGACCTCCTTGCAGCCTGGAGAAGAGTGCCACGGCATGGGATCTAACTCAGATCAGTACATTTGGGTGAAGAGAAGCTTGAGCTGCGTCCTGAAGTGCGGCTACGACGCTGGTCTGTACAGCAGGTCAGCCAAGGAATTCACAGATATCTGGATGGCCATATGGGCCAGTCTTTGCTTCATCTCGACTGCCTTCACAGTCCTGACCTTCCTGATTGATTCATCCAGATTTTCCTACCCAGAGCGGCCAATCATATTTTTGAGCATGTGCTACAATATTTATAGCATTGCTTATATTGTGAGGCTAACTGTGGGCCGGGAAAGGATATCCTGTGATTTTGAAGAGGCAGCAGAACCTGTTCTTATCCAAGAAGGTCTTAAGAACACAGGATGTGCGATAATTTTCTTGCTGATGTACTTTTTCGGGATGGCTAGCTCCATCTGGTGGGTTATTCTGACACTGACGTGGTTTCTGGCTGCGGGACTCAAGTGGGGCCACGAAGCAATCGAGATGCACAGCTCCTACTTCCACATCGCAGCCTGGGCCATCCCGGCAGTGAAGACCATTGTCATTTTGATTATGAGACTTGTAGATGCAGACGAGCTCACCGGCCTCTGCTATGTTGGGAACCAGAACCTGGATGCGCTGACAGGCTTTGTTGTGGCTCCGCTTTTTACCTACCTGGTCATCGGGACTTTATTCATTGCAGCGGGACTCGTGGCCTTATTTAAAATCAGGTCTAATCTCCAGAAAGATGGAACTAAAACTGACAAACTGGAAAGACTGATGGTCAAAATTGGGGTCTTTTCAGTGTTGTACACCGTCCCAGCAACATGTGTCATTGCCTGTTATTTCTATGAAATCTCCAACTGGGCCATTTTCCGCTATTCGGCAGATGATTCCAATATGGCAGTGGAGATGCTCAAAATTTTCATGTCCCTTCTGGTGGGTATTACATCAGGTATGTGGATCTGGTCAGCCAAAACTCTGCACACGTGGCAGAAGTGCTCCAACAGACTGGTGAACTCAGGGAAAGTGAAACGGGAGAAGAGAGCGGACGGTTGGGTGAAACCCGGGAAAGGGAACGAGACTGTGGTATAAGAAAAGGACAGTATCCCACTGCTCTGACTGCTCTCCTGTGAAGGACTGATCATGTGCAAACATTGCTGTGTAAATGTTGGGAATAGAGTAGGGGATGGTTGCACAACCTGTCTGGGGATGGGAGGGAAAGAAAAAAGCCTTAAAGAATAAACGGCAAAAGGATCATGCTGCAGATACAATAGCCATAAACCATGCTGCCCAAAATAGGAGAGCCCAGGGAGGCTTTAAAAGCTGTGAAATAGCCAAACATGTTATCTTCCTTTTTTAAGTCTTGAACTCTTTAGAAATGGAGGTGCTGTAGCCCATAGCTGTGAGATGATGTTTTCCTTTCATCACCTTACAGCTGATGGAGGACAGGCAGTCCAGGGCCAAATTCTGGGCTTAATTAGGGTCCAGTTACCAAGTTACCAGAAGATGGAGCAGGACCTCAGTCAGATGTCTTCTTTGTGAGTTCAGCATTGAGAACAAAGTGCTTGCTGAGGATTCTGTCTTTATGCCCTGAGGAATTCTGGTGTTCCAATACACTGCACAATTCAGTCAGGGATCATGTCCTGAAACAAATAGTAAATGGGCTTTCCAGGTCTTACCCGTGATGAGTAAGATTTAGTGAGGTATTAGTGAGGATGACTTTTAAGTCATCTAATAGCCTAATAATGATTTTGACTCATTCTTTTTGCCATTTATAACCTGGTCTGAATGGAGAGTTGATTCTGCCTTGTGGGAATTTGAACCTCCGCGTTATTTGAACCACCTCAGTTATTCTATGGTTCTATCAGTATTTATAAAATCTAAAAGTTTTACTCAAGGCTGTTCTCAGAAGTAGAGGAATCAGCTCAAGGTGAGATACTGTGTATGGTCTTCTGCATCTATTATCGTTATCCATTTCCTCCATTCCTGCACCTTCAGGTGCTCCTGCTATTTCTAGCAGACCACTTTATTCTGCTGCATTTATTAGCTTTAAAAAAAGTCTTAATTCTATAGTGATCCTTCCTTCAGAAAAGAGAAAAATTACTTGAAGGTACATTCAGACAATGCCATGTTTCTCCAAGCAAATGTACTTGACTCTGGAGACTCATTGCATGAAGCAATTAAGTCTTAATGTATTTCATTCAGTGTGATGGTATCTCCTCTGTAGACGCCAGTCTGGGGAGAAGCAAAATGTTAAATTCCTTGGCAACCTCGTGTTCACACAGATCAGTTGAATAATTATGTGTGTCAGTTGCAATTAAAAGAACATTCTCAGCCCATGACATTGCAGTACAGCTGACTGCCTCACAACGATGCTTCAATTGCTCACTGACAGCTATGGAGACAGTTTTTAATGTATATTTACACACAGAACGTGAGCAGGCATTCAGTCCTCAGGAGCAACAAAGACCTTTCCAGTTTTTGTAAAGGGACACAAGAAATCCAACTTCTTGGTGAATAATGTTTGAAAGAAACCATTACATTTCTTATTATTTTATATGAGGAGGCATCGGCCTGTGGGGAGCTGAATGTAGTGTCAGGGGCTTGTGAGAAAGGTGATGCAAATACAAATGTCCTAGAAGCACTTAGAGAACACTGTTATGATGCTCTATCCCTTTGAAACACATTTGATTTTATCTATGTGCCCCAAGCTTTTGCTTCCTTTGTTTGTGTGGAACCTGATCAGCTGCAAAGCATCCCCCTGGTGCCCCAGCTCCCATGATCTTCCAGGGCAGCTGAGAACAGATGCTGCTTTATTAAAGTACTTGCTTTCCACACAGGTGCCCATGTGCTTCCCAAACCACAGTTCACTCCAGCTCTGGAAGTGAGCGCTAATCCATCCCAGAAGCATGTATTGTTTCAATGTCAGTGTCGAAACATGTGCTGGAGAACTTTTTTTTCCTTTTACAAACAAAATCCAGACCCCAAACAAACCCTAATGGCAGTCTTTGCGGTTGGGCTCCCTTCTCCAGCAGAACAAGTGACAACTTGACACATTCTGTTCAAGACACACAAGCACTGTCTTGGCCAACACCACATTCCAGCTGGGCCTTTTCACCCTCTCCATAAAGTCTCTCGCTGTTAGTGTTGTGTTTGGATCTGGTTATTCCTTTGTGGATGATGAGTTTTGCAAGTGTGAGATCTTCAGATGGTGGAGCTTCTCCATCATGCAGTCTTTCTGCTGGCACAGTGAGGAATGTAAAGTCAGCAGCTGGATGCTGGCTTCCACGGAGCAAGGATGCAGTATGACCCTTTTTTGTAACCTACTCTTTGGCCGTGCCAAGGTGTCGTGTTCACTCAAGGTGTGCTTCAGTCTGAAAGGCTTTGGATACTCTCCTGGACAATAAGACACATGTTTGAGTAGACTGATTCAATAAATGGCATTTTTAACCTTGCTATGTACACAGAAGTGAATGTTAAATAGTGCCTTTTTATGAAATCCTTGCATCTCTGCCTGTGACACTGTGAACTGTTGACAGAGGGATGCTCCTGGTGATGTGAGACACAGTGAGCTGGATGAGGATGGCACTGTGTGGGCCTAGGAGTGACCTGGAGGGATATTCCATTAAAGCATGTGAGGGATTCAAATGCTGTGGGAAAGAGGTGGGCTGGGGGGAGGCACCAGCTGCTGTTCCTGAGGACACATCTTTCCCCAGCAGATAGGGGAACGGTGTACTGCCCCAAAGTGAAATTAGTGGTTGCATCAATCAGACCATTCCATTGATGTATTCACCCCCATGCCTTTACCTGGCTCCATGTCAGGGCTGTGCAAGTGGGAGGATGCAGCAGACAGCCTAAAACCTGGCACTTGCCAAGCAGAGCGGGTATCAGCAGCTCCCAAGTTCTCTCATTTCAGCATTGTTAGGAGCTTAAAGCCATAAGGGGTGTGACTAATCCTGTCTCGGAAGTGCAGTTGCTGTGGTTATACAAGCACAGACGTTGCAGGCGTTTCCTTCCACTGCACAGCCCCTGCTCCCATCTCCCCCCTCAGCCTGTGCTCTTGGCACTGCAGCGTTCACAAGCGTCTGCCAGAGAGGTACAAGCTTAGCTCTTACATTGAACAGACAACTTAGCTCCTTTCTCTGAATTTTAAGGAAATAGACACTGATTATTTTGGGGTGTACAGAAAATATATCTACTTCAATGTATGTACTGTAAATTTCTAATTTATCACTGTAAAAAAACCGAAACAACTTTGCTATTTAATTTTTATATCAAAATAAAACTTTAACCTCTGTGGATAACGAAAGAATTCCTGGCAGCCTTCACATTTTTGGTGAGTTTGTTTCTTAAATAGGCTTCAGCATTGTTGGAAGTGCTTTTTTGCCCTGAAGGAAGAAGGACTGAAATGCTCATGCTATGGTGAGAGGATGCTTTGAATGGGTTAATCCAGCATGGTTTGGATCTAATAACTGAGAACACGACATGGTTGGGCAATAGTGAAAGTATGTTTCTGCTCATGGGGTGGACAGAAACCCCTTCAAGGACGGCCGGCAGGTCCTGGGCACTGACTGGGGCTGCAGCTGGAGCTTTGGTGTTGTGGAAGCATGTCCCCAAAGCCCAACTGGAAGGCAAGGCAGAAACACGGCCTGCTGCTGCTCTAGCATTGCTGTGATGTGGCTCCAGAGAAGGGCAGCACCTCCTGTAAGGCTCCTTTTCTTCCAGGTGTTATGGAATGCCTACATCCGAAGCAGGAGAGCTCAGATCCAGAGTGTATGGTGGAGGAGGGCAGCATTACCACCAGTCTGTTCAGTGTATGGAAGGGAAAAATCCTAATCTTAGCAACCTGCTTGAAATGAGTTCATTCCTATAGGTGATTTCAGGGATTTCAACCCTTCAGAGGAAAGATTAAATTGAATGTCTACATGTTTTTCTAAAAATTTAGGCTTATTAATGCTCTACTTTTCTTTCCTGTTTGTCATTTCTGTCCACAGTTGTGATGGATGGGGATAGCAAGGAGTTGCCTTTTGTGTGCATCCCTCACCAGTTTCTTTTCACACTGACAGAACAGTATGCAATATTAATTACTTAAACCCACTTAATTGTTTCCATCATGAAACAATCTGTGTGTGAGATTATTTAATTGGCAGAATGTTATTCTAATAAGAACCTAAATCAGACTAGAGTGGATAATAGTGAGGGCGTGCTATAAAAAAGAGTAGCAACTATCACCTGTGTATCTGTAGCTAATCAAGTTTTGAAGAGCAGCATCTAAAACTGGTAATTATGAGTGATTTGCTCATGCCTTTGGCAGCTCATCATTGTAATGTTCTCAGGCTGGTGATTAATGTGATCTCTCAAACTTATCCTAATGAGTCTTTAATAAAGCTACTGTTAACTGTAGCAAACATCAAAGAGCTTCTGGGGGAAGGAGCAGGATCTCCCTGTTGTTCAAACCACCTGAACACCTCAGGTGTGGCGTTCAAGAGGACGTTGGCTGCTCGAGTTCTCTGTCATGGGTGCTTGCCTTCACACAGATCCCTCAGAGCATCACCTATGAAGTGACAGTGGATTGCTGCAGTGGCTCTGAATGGTGAGCAAGTTCCCCCCAAGCCACGGAGATGACAAATCCACTCAGGTTTGCCTCTTGAGCATTTGCCTCTTGAGCATTGCATCATAAATGTTATTCTTTTTGAGCATTGTATGCAATGCTTACAAAAAATAACATTTATGAGGACTTTTTGTGGTTGTTTTGGTATTTATGCTTGGGTTTTTTTACTTGGTTGGCTTTGTCTATTTTTTTTTTTAAGATGTCTTTTAAGAAAGCAGATGTTAGGGAGTTGGTAGAGAAGGAGGCCAGTGTTGTGCCGCCAGCAATCAGGAGCAGCCTAAGCTCCAGTAATGTGAAACCATGGTATCACCAAGTCCCTGGCTTCAGTGGTGGTTTCCACCCCACCTCCTGCATCCTCATCCACTCATTCCCACAATGGTGCCACATTTCAGTTTCTCCTTCACTTTGCCAGTACAACTACTTGTGGTATGATGCAGGCATCATCCTCAGGAGCTGCTTCCCAAGCCCTCTTGCACCATCTTCCCCATCAGGCCAGAGGTGTGTCTACCTGCGAGGTTGTAGGAACAGGAGAAAGCAATGTAACAACTGCCTGAGCCCTTCCAGCTTCCCCAGCCTCAAGTAAAACAGCAAAGCCTTCAGTGGGGCTGTTGGTGACTCCCTAATTCTTTAGCTGGGATGACTGAGTCCAGATGTGAACTGCTCTCCTACAGATAAATGCCCCAGTACACAGCCCCGCAGCAGCTGTGTTGCTGATAAGGGCTCCATAGTGCCCTTTTCAGCACGCTTGGACTAATTGGCTCGTAATATAGGCCAGGAGTTTGCTTCTTTCTCAACCTAGGATGGCTTAACTGGACTGCCAGACACTGGCGTAGCTTATGTAGAGAGCAAAGCAGCTCTGAGTGCTTGCAAAGCCAGTGCTGGCTGCAAGAGAAATGAGACAGAGCATGGTCCCGGCTGGAGCAGGGCTGTGCCATCCTGCTGCACCGCACCAAGAGGAATGGGTGAGAGCATGGGTGCAGGTCAGCCAGCTCTCAGCTGATGCTGAGCTGGTGCAATAGATCCCATATCACTATTTCCTGCAGCTGGGAAATAATTTCTGACAAGAGGTCCTGCACATCCTGGCAGACTCCAGCTGTTGTAACAGCTTTGTGTTGTTAGCAACCAGATGTTTTGTTTTATGCTCTGGGAACAGCCTACCAAACAGTCACCACAGGGCTGGGAGAGCACAGAGGTGGCTTAGAGGGGAGCAGCAGCAAATGAGGACTCACAAGCTAAGGCATCACCGAGAAACTGTTGTTTTCTTTTCCCGGTTTTTTCGGGGAGCAGGGACGCCCTGTGTGCCATATGTTAGGTATAACACCAGAGAAAACAGGTTAAATGCCAAAGACAAATATTGCACTGGCAAGCTTACTGTAATTTGTAACTTTGATTTTGATGTTGTGTTTCCATCCAGAAGGGAAAGTGCTTGTTAATTAGATCCACTTGGAGGGCTCAGAAAATGGATACTTTACCTAAATATTGTCCATTTTAAAACCAAAAGTTTAAAGCATTAAACATAGCCAAAACAAAACAAAAACCCCAAACAATTTCCCATGGCTTGTCAATACACTGGCAATAAAAATATCTTCATCTTATATTTCCATCAGCATTTAGCTAGTTTCCTGTCTGGTTCTTTCATTTCCTGAGCTTACTCCAAGAAAGGGAAAAACATCCATCCTGCAAAATAGATGCAAATCATTCAGCAGACTGCTTTGGCTTCTACAATATTAAATTTTAAAATATTACTATGCAGAGAAACAGCCTGACAGTAAATGTTTTAATGGATGAAGTGTTTTCTTCCTAAGCAGCTCAGAGGCACTCTCACTCAAGTACTTGGTAAAGGATGATAAGCAGAGTGCCATGGAAAAGCAGAAATTTGGTTTTTCAAGGATTTTTCTTGCATTCGAAGGTCTTCTGCCTTGCAGCAAGGAATGGCTGACATCTAGTGGCAGCTGCACCCTGGCCCCAGCTGCTCGAAGCCTCTCCCAGCCCTGCCCTCCTCTCGTGTCAAAAAGCAGGGCAGGTACCCCAGCTACTGATGGGGAAGGCTTTGTCCAGCAGCACATTCTACAGCTCTGGGCTATGCATTATGGTTTGCACCAAGGGCATCAGCTGAGAAAATCAAAAGCTTACCCTCTGTTTAATAAATTGAAAGGTGTTAGATCAGATATTAGGGAGAAATTCTTTATTGTTGTGGGTGGTGAGCCCCTGGAATAAGTTGCCCAGAGGAGTTGTGGATGCCCCATCCCTGGCACTGTGCAAGGCCAGGCTGGATGGATCTTGGACCAACCTGGTCTAGTGGAAGGTGTCCCTGCCCATGGCAGGGGGTTGGAACAAAATGGTCTTCAAGATCCCTCCAACTCAAACCATTCTATGGTTCTATGGTTCTATAAATCTCTCCTTGTTCAGCCCTGGGCTCAAGGCTGGCATGGTTACAGGAGGGTTGATAGCAGTGCTCATGGAGAAAAAAAAAAACCAGACCCGGTAAAGCAGCATGGCAAAAAGGCCAGTGGGACATCTGTCCTCTGCTGTGATGAGGAAAGCTGCTCTTGGCAGAAGCCAAGCAGCACATAAAGTCCAAAAAGTTTATTTGAAAGACTTAACACAATCTCTTCCTTGGCCTCACACTAGTTATGTTTATAAGAAAAAAGACCTGTGGGGATCACAGCAGAAAAGAAAGCCTCCAACCTGGGCTGACAGCCTGCTTCTTTCTGCTGCCATTTGGCAGTGGTGGGAAGGGCTGTCAGCCCCAGGAAGAAAGCATAAGGCATTTGCAAAGTCACGCGCAGGAGACCCACAGCACAAATGTACCTCTCGAAAGGAGGGCTGCTGGAGAGGCCTGGAGATGGGGAAGAGGCTTCTCAGAGCAGGAGAGAATACATATGCATATATATATATATATATATATATATATATACAAAACACCAAAAAAAAATCAGCTGAAGAGGCCCTAGCATATGAAAGTTATGACAAAAAATAATACCATTCCACTCACAAAACAATGTTGCTACAGCTGTGGCCTGAGCAGAGCCAAAAGAAATGAGGAGCCATCCATACCTCCCCAGAGAATGCTTTTATAACCAAAGCAGGGAAAGGGGCAGACCTTTTTCTGAGACCCAGTAATTTATCCCGTCAGCAGCAGCAGAGCCGGCCATCGTTTTGTCATGGGATGAGCTGGGTTTCGCTT